>NW_028226574.1:0-32424 GCF_052327205.1 Somniosus microcephalus
CCATTGGGAGCTCATATTGGGAATCTAGGACATGGAGGGCCAGGGCACCCTGTCAGGAACACAAATTCATAGAATCCATCCTTAAATCTGTGTTACTTACCACTAACTTTATGAAAAATAATTTTAAAAGCAGTTTAACAATTAACCCATAAATGTACGACTCGCACAATTATGAGGTCACCCTCACCAGTGACGTCATCACCTGGCAGGTCATGTGACAGCTCGAGCCACAAGACATCACAATGAAATTCCTGACTTCACAAAAGCAGGAAATAATGACACAGCGCCTTTTTCAAATAAAGCTTTTAGCTGCTTGTCATCCAGCAGTTAAACTTGGTGTTTGACCGCGAGCAGAACGAGGGAGCTAATTTTCAAAAGAAACCTTTTCAAAACAATGAACCAAACTCTTTAATACATTAAACTAGTTCAAGATCATCGAATTAGGAATCTACGAGGCAAAGTCTGCACAGGACAGACATCTGTGAGTGTGAGAACTTCCAATCACAGGAGAGAAAAGGCTATTGTTAGGATGGAGACAAATAAACACCGAAACAACAAATCAATGATATAATGACAGCAATACTCATGATTATCTGTGAGTAAAAGCAGAAAGCTCTGTGTTGTAACACATAGTGGGGGGAAATTCACAGGTGACCATTTTGGGTCGCTAACATCACCTGGGCACTAAATTTAACGCCCGGCGAAAAATAGCACCGGCGATTGGTAAATTCAGTTTTAGCTTCCCAAGAGGGAGGTGGGGTGCTAATTCAAGCACTCCACTTCCTTCTTAGAGCGCTAACCCTGAATATCGGGGCGGTGCGTTCTGCTACGCACTGGGCTACGTAGCGCTGTCGCATGGAAGGGCTCTTCCCCTCATTAAAGGGGAGGGCCCAAGCCCACAACTCTGCAGGGCTCTACCTGGACCCCCGGGGAGCGGGGAGCCATACCAACAGCCCAGCACACGAGGAGCACCGGCCTGTCAGATCACGGCACGGACCCCGCGTTCAAAGAGGCAACGGGCCACTACAAGTAAGGCAGACAATCTTTTTTTCCCCACGCGCCACCTGCCGCTCCGTTCCTGCCCCCTGAATCGGTCGCTGTCATCACCCACCGCAGATTCAGAGGGAGCGAGCTACGTACAGTAATGACATCATCATCGCCAGCGCAGTGGAGCGGGGCGCTACCGGCTCAGGTGAAGTGGGCAGTCTCAGTGATAGAACGGATATGAGGTAGGAAGCTCAATTCACGATCAAATATGTCTCCAAGGTGGTGAACAGACTTGGTCAGCCTTAGAAAGTTGCCAGGGAGAGAGATCGAATCAGTGGAAAGGGAATGGAGTTCATGGCGTGAATCAAAGACAATGGCTTCAGTCTTCCCGATATTAAATTGGAGGAAATTTCTTCTCATCCAGTGCTGGATGTCAGACAAGCAGTCCGATAATATAGAGACAGTGGAGGGTTTGAGAGAGGTGCAGGAGAGGTAGAGCTGGGTATCATCAGCATACATGTGAAAACTCACGTTGAGTTGCCGGATAATGTCACCGAGGGGCAGCATGTAGATGTGAACTAGGAGGGGCCAAGGATAGATCCTTGGGGGACACCAGAGGTGACAGTGTGGGATCGGGAAGCGAAGCCATTGCAGGTGATTCTATGGTTACGTTTGGAAAGATAGGAATGAAACCAGGCGAGTGCAGTCCCATCCAGCTGGATGATAGTGAAGAGGCCTTGGAGCAGAATTCTGTGTCAAAGCTGCAGACAGGTCCAGAAGAACGAGAACGGAGAGATTACTTTTGTCGGAGTTAATTAGGATGTGATGTGTGACCTTGGTAAGAGCAGGTTCAGCACTGTGGCAGGGGCAGAAACCTGTTTGGAGGGATTCAAACAAGGAGTTCTGGGAAAGATGTTCACGGATTTGGGAGGCAACAACATGTTCATGAACTTTGGAGATGAAATGGAGGTTGGAGATGGGGCGATAGTTTGCAGCACCTCCCAAACCCACGACCTCTTCCACATAGAAGGACAAGGGCAGCAGGCGTATGGGAACACCACCACCTCCAAGTTCCCCTCCAAGTCACACACCATCCTGATTAAAAGTATATCGCCGATCCTTCATCGTCACTGGGTCAAAATCCTGGATCTCCCTACCTAACAGCACTGTGGGTGTACCTTCACCACACGGACTGCAGCGGTTCAAGGAGCTGGCTCACCAACACCTTCTCAAGGCCAATTAGGGATTGCAATAAATGCTGGTCTTGCCGGCGACACCCACACCCCATAAACAAATTTTAAAAAGAAGAACGGAGGCGTCAAGGGTTGGTTTTTTGAGGAGAGGGATGATGACGGCAGATTTGAAAGAAAGGGGGACAATACTGGAGGAGAGAGAACCGTTAACAATATCTGCCAACATGGGAGCCAGGAAGGCAATTTGGTTAGTCAGCAATTTAGTGGGAATAGGGTCGAGAGAGCAGGAGGTCGGTCTCATTGACAAGGTGAGCTTTGAAAGAGCAAGAGGGGAGATAGGAGAGAAATTAGAGAAATATGCAAATTTAGGGTTAGGGCAGGGGGAAAACAGAGAGGAAGTAAAGTCCGGTGGGCTAGGGGAAGGGGGGAATTGAAAGCAGAAGCAGTTGAACGGATGTTGTCGTTCTTTTTAACAAAGTAGTCCATGAGCTCCTCACATTTATTGTTGGAGGTGAGGGAGGAGGCAGGGTGGGTGGTTTGAGAAGATGGTTAGTGCTGGGGAAGTGAAGCCTGGTGTTATTTTTGCCATCCTGGATGATGTTTGTAAGGGGTGGTGTGTGGGTCAGCTCCACCTCTGACTTATGAGCGGTTCGAATCGCTCCCACTCCCTGGACTTATTTGGGGGTTGTAATGAAATTGCCGCAGACAACTGAGTTGGTGAAAAGAACTTGGATTTTATTTGAGACAAGAAAATATACAAAACACAATAAATCTTATCACTCTTAAAGAGGGAACACTTTGGAATATACGAGGGAGAATGACAATAGACAAATTACTTCACCCCTACCAATCCCACCTTAGCAGCTAGGCTGAATTCCAGAGGACCAGGAAATACTCACCAAATGACTTTCTTGACAGATTGTAGAGGTTCGCGATTTCGGGGTTCTCTTTAGTTATGGCGGTTGGGGCCTGCCGTACCCCGGACGTGGTGGAAGACTGCACCTGCGTTGGATTTTCAGTCTTCACCTGTCTGCTGATGCGGTTGGATGCGTAGTTGGATTTATCGGGTAAGTACCCAATTTTCTTTGGTTAGGTATAGTTTTTTTAGAGTCTTTTGTGTCAAATCTTACCCAGGGGTAAGTCAGAACAGCTTGTAGAGTGGAAACAAGTTTGTGAATTTTCGACTTCTTGGTGGTTGGTTTCTTGTTGGTCGCGGTGGCCCAATATTACCTAGTTGGTGGTAATATTGTTAGTTATTGGTTTCTTGAGGCCTTTGGTTGCCGCGATTTCCTTTTCCTTCTGTTTCGTTCTTCTTTCCTCAAGTCTCCTATCCTTTGACTCAGTACAGTGATGACGCTAATTGTTGTGTATATACCTTTAAGAAAAGAACTGATTTTATACTGCAGTACCGGCAGTGACCACACCTGAATAAAAAGCCCTAGCAGGCTTCTGTACTTCGGTTTTAACTTACCCTCTGTTCAGTAAATACCTGTTATTATTGTTCTCCTGCAGTCCGTGTATTATTGCCACTCGGACACTATACTGGCGACGGGCCGGTTCGAACTCACCTGCAGTACTGCATCACCTCACGGGGATCTTTCCCTGAAGAGAAGCTTCTTGGAGGTCGAAGTCAGAGCAACGGGCGTCGACCGCGGGCAACCGCCCAGGAATCCATCGGAGTTCGGAGAATTGCAGGGGAGGCTGTGGAGAGCTGGGCTTGGCTCCCCAGTCGAGGTGTTCCAGCAAATCGTGCTGGTAGCAGGTAGCGCGCTGACCCTTCCGGACTGCGGCGGGCTCGGGCTCGATCGAGCGGCTCTGAAAAAGGAGCCGTGCAGCGTCGTCGGGAGGAAAAGAGAGAGAGAGAGGGTGGAGCGCACAGGGCGCGGTCAGTGCTCAAGAACCGGGCAGCGTAGAGAAAATAAAACGAGGGGAAGGAAAAGTGAGATGCGCCGAAGCCGCAGGTCGCCGCCATTACCCTGTAGAACGCTAGGAACGGCGTGGCAGCAAGGGGAAGAAGGAAAAGCGCGGGAGGCGCCATTTTATTCCATTGGGGAAGAAGGAAAAGCACGGGAGGCGCCATTTTAATCCATTGGGGAAGAAGAAAAAGTGCGGGAGGCGCCATTTTAAACCACCCAAGATGCCGAAGAGTGGCAGTATCACTGCTTTCGACAACGAGGTAGAAGACTGGACCACGTATGTGGAAAGAATTGAAGTGTACTGCGAGGCAAATGAGGTGGCCAATGGAAAGAAGGCGTTGGTATTATTAAATTTGATGGGCGCGAGAACGTACGGCCTATTGCGGAATTTAATTATCCCAGCTAAACCAATGGAGAAATGTTTTGAAGAGAGTGTTAATATCGTACAGGAACACCTAAACCCTACACCGCTGCTGATAGCAGAAAGATTCAAGTTCCATAAAAGAAACCAGCACAAAGATGAGAGCAATGCTGACTATCTTACGGAACTACGCAAGTTATCGAAGCAGTGCCAGTTCGGAGCAGGACCGGCAGACACCTTAAGGGATAAGTTTGTCTGCGGGCTCCAGAGTGAAGGAACCCAGAAACTACTACTTTCGGAAAAGGACATGACGCTAGAACAGGCTTTCAGCGTGGCAGTATCCTATGAAGCAGCAGCACGGGGAGTAGTGGAAATACAACAGAAACCACAAGAATACAGCACTACAGAAAAGTGCTATCGCTGCGGCAGAACAACCCATGATCAGAAGGACTGCTGGGTTAAGGACAAAGTATGCAGGCAATGTGGGAAAATGGGACATATAGCAAGAGTCTGCAGGTCAGGAAAGAAAACCAACACTAAAAGAACTACTAAGGAAAAGTACAAGAAAGTAAAAAAATGACAGACAGTAGTTCAGAAGGTCAGGAGAGTGATAATGACTCCGGGAGCAGGAGACTAAGTTGTCTAAAGTTACACAACGTGATCGCAAAGGAGGATCACCGAACCATTTGGGTCACCCTCGTGATAGCAGGGTCCCAAGTAAAGATGAAATTGGACACAGGATCAGCCCTAACTGTCATGAATCGACGAGACTATGAGCGGCTATTCTCACACATACCCTTGAAGGACACGTCCATTGTATTGAAGACATACACGGGGCAAAAAGTCTACCCCAGAGGAAAAGTAAGGGTGCCAGTTAAATACAACGGCAAGGAAACACAGAAACTATACCTATATATATTACAAGATGGAGGACCACCATTATTGGGACGTGAATGGTGTAGGGGGTTTCTCTTGCTCGTTCTGGTGTCCTGCCAGGTTTCGTGCAATAATTACCCTTGAGTGGTTCGACCCACTCCCCCTACGGTTCTAGACCTTGGACTTAGATGCAGAGAACAGTAGTGCAGAGAAAGAACTCAATAGACCAGGTTGAATAGCACGAAATGGATGCTTTTATTTTTAAACAGTTTGAAGCATTACAAAATACATGTCATAGGCACAGATTAAAGTAACTACAATCATGCACAAATTTCAGAACTTGACTCTATGGAAATGGGGAACACACGGCACATCGTAAAAGGGGAAACACATTACGAATTACCCTTAACTCCCTCCCCTATACCTAAACTAAGTTTCGACCTGGGGAACCTGGGATCATGCTCACCACTCTCGAAATCGCGAAGAAGGGGGTTCGCAGCCTTTTGGCACCGCTTTCCGTCGTCACGTGGATTTGGAAACTTCTGGCGCAGTCGATGTTTTCTTTCCCTCGAGGTGGTGGGGTAGACACAGCCTCGATGAGCGCTCATCAAGGTTGAGATCCACTAAGTCTGTCGTGGATTTTTGTTCATGGAGTAGAACAACAACCCAATGGGATGTTGAGACACGGAAGTGTCAGGCCCGGAATGTCCTCTCTCTGGCCTGGATCGTCGGTTTTCCAGAGGGTTTCTTCTCCGTCGGCCTGGGTCGTCGATGATCTCCCGACCTCAGTACCCGGGTCACCCTCGTCGTCTTCTCGTCGTGGCCGAGCCTTGTTTGGCTGAACACCGACCACGGTGTCCTTTTACCGAAACCGTCCGTCTTTAAAAAGACGAAAACATTTTCATCGATGCCGCATCTGCCGAAGTGGAAGAGGCACCGATCTTGGCACCATCCGTCCTTCATTCGTTCCTTATGGGAGAAGTCCCTGAAGAGGAAATCTGAAGTCGTCCAAGAAGAAGAAGCAGCCGTCGTTCAGTCAAGCGAAGTTGCTCAAGTAACCCGAAGTCCGAAGTAACTTAAATGGACTTTCAATCCATAGTTATACTCTTTTGGGACAGTCTTATCTCCCACCAAATCATAGTCCTG
This sequence comes from Somniosus microcephalus, assembly GCF_052327205.1. Taxonomy (NCBI): domain Eukaryota; kingdom Metazoa; phylum Chordata; class Chondrichthyes; order Squaliformes; family Somniosidae; genus Somniosus; species Somniosus microcephalus. The sequence goes on from NW_028226574.1 coordinate 6,480, forward strand.
TCTTTGTATTAATTTTGGCGGGCAGAAATCTCTGCAGGGGCGCTTTGTCTTGTAACGGAGCCGGTGACAACTTAAACTGGCCTTCCTGGCCGATAATGTCTTTCAATGTCTTTTGCATTGTCACCGTGGCTCGGTTCGCATATTGATCGGTCCGGAGATTTTCCTTGATGGCTGCTAAACGGTTTTTCCTTTGTACAATAAATGGGTATAAGTGTTTTTGCATTGTCCGCCCATATCTTGATGGGCCCCATCCTGTACTTAGAATCCATTGAATATGTATGCTGTTTCTCTGAGTTTCAGTTCCCAGATACTGGCTTTCGCGGGCTTACTGTCTTCAATCCACAAGCCTGTCTGGCTTGCAGTAACAGAAATAAAATGGTTCAGAAACTGATCACGGGGCCTGGCGGCCATTTTGTATGCCCTTTTATCAAAGGTTTTTCTGTGCAAGCTTACTTTGGTCAATAAACAGTCTTATTTTATCCAGTTTTCTTGCGTGATTTTTGCTGAAAATTGCGAATCTTACAATGGATCCGAAAAATACAATTGGATTGGCATTCCATTCAGGCGCTAACTGTGACTGACAAAAAGGATGATGATGGCACACCTGTACGACTGTCAAAAATTCTAACTGACGCGAAAGAGGTGTTCCAACAAGGACTTGGGACTCTAAAACCAGTAAAGGCAACGATAAAAATCGAAGATAACGCAAACCCAAAATTTTTTAAGGCCAAACCGGTACCGTACGCGATCCGCCCAGCCGTTGAAGCAGAACTGGAGAGTCTGGAGCGTTCGGGTGTGCTGTCCAAGGTGGACTGGAGCGAGTGGGCCACACCCATCATTCCTGTAATGAAGAAATCATTGAGCAGCATGCCTGGGGAGCCGAAGAAGGTTCGCATCTGTGGGGACTTCAAGGTAACTGTGAACCCAGTCCTGCACACAGTACAATATCCACTTCCACGGATAGAAGATATTTTCGCCTCACTCTCTGGAGGGAAACGCTTTACGAAGATTGATTTGGCCCAAGCGTATCTACAAATGGAGGTGGAAGAAGCATCTGGGAAATACCTCACGATAAACACTCACAAAGGCCTTTACCAGTACAATCGACTGGTATTCGGGGTAGCATCAGCCCCGGAAATTTGGCAGAGGGCGATGGAACAAGTCCTGCAAGGGATCCTAGGGACCCAGTGTTATTTGGACGACATCCTGGTTACGGGCAAAAATGACAGTGAACACCTTGCCAACCTGGAGCAGGTGCTCACTAGATTACAGGAATATGGGCTACGAGCCAACTGCCCCAAATGCGAGTTCTTCAGGAGACAAATCTCGTATTGTGGCCACATGATTGATGAGGAAGGTTTGCATAAGTCGCCAGACAAGATTGAGGCTGTAGTCAAGGCTCCAGCACCGGAAAATGTGTCGCAACTGAGGTCGTTTCTCGGGTTGGTGAACTACTACCATAAGTTCTTGCCGAATTTATCTACAATTCTGCACCCACTGAATGCCCTGCTGCAAACTGGAGTAACATGGAAATGGAGTGATGAGTGTAAGCGTGCCTTTCAGAAATGTAAATGCCTAATCACTTCAAAAGAAGTATTGGCCCACTAAAACCCAACACTACCGATTCGGTTGGCATGTGATGCATCTCCCTACGGCATTGGAGCGGTGCTGTCACACAAATTCCTTGACGGTTCAGAGAGGCCAATAGCCTTTGCATCGCGCTCGTTAACCTCAGCCGAGCGTAACTACGCCCAGATTGACAGGGAGGCCCTCAGCCTGGTGTGGGGGGTGAAGAAGTTCAATCACTATCTGCACGGGCAGAAATTCACCCTACTGACTGATTATCAACCCCTGGTCTCCATTTTTAACCCAAAGAAGGGCGTTCCGGTGATGACGGCGCAACGGCTGCAAAGATGGTCACTTTTTCTAGGGGCACATCAGTACGACATAGAGTACAAGGGTACAAAACAGCATGGAAACGCTGATGGGCTGTCGCGCCTACCGTTGCCTACGGTAGAGGAAGCACCTGCAGTGGACCCTGTTGAGATATTCCATGCGACCATAGTCGAATGTCTACCTGTTACAAACTCAAGTATAGAGAAGGAAACCCGAAATGACCCGACACTCTCTCGGGTCTATGATTTGACGGTGAAGGGATGGCCAGCACATGGTGACTCACTGTTGCCAGCATTCTCGCCAAGGAGAGAACAGCTGTCAGTGTGCCGGGGGACCTTGATGTGTGGATCCCGAGTGGTAATTCCACCCAAGTTGAGAGATAGAGTGCTCAATGAGCTTCATGAGGGTCATCTGGGAGGGGTAAAAATGAAAAGCCTAGCCAGAGCGTTTGTGTGGTGGCTGGGAATCGATAAAGAAATCGAGGATATGACCAAGAGATGCATAGGATGCCAGAAGGTCCAAAACGCTCCCCCACAGGCCCCGCTACATCCATGGGAGTGGCCCTCATCTCCATGGCAACGGGTACACATTGATTTTGCTGGTCCATTTATGGACTCAATGTTTCTAATCGCCGTGGATGCCCATTCGAAATGGCCAGAGGTCATCAAAATGTCCTCCACCACCACGGAGAAAACTATTGCAGTCCGACGGACCATCTTCGCCAGGAATGGCTTGCCAGAACAGATTTGCTCCGACAATGGGCCACATTTTGTGTCCGAGGATTTCCGGAGGTTTCTGAGGAATAATGGGGTGAAATATTACACATCTGCCCCATATCATCCAGCCACATTGGCTGAGAGGTTTGTTCAGACCTTTAAAAAGGCAATAAAGGCGATGTATAACGACGACATACCACTACAACACAAGGTAGATAATTTCTTGTTTGCTTACCGGAATGCGACACAGAAAAATGGCAGCCAGGAACGATATGCACACAGCAGGGACCACTAATGTAAACAGTGGACGTTGGAGAGAGCATCGTGAGATGCCATGCTGACCAGATTCTAGAGTCACAGGAACAAGCCAAACCCATACCACGAGCATGTGCACCTGGTAATGAACCCGAAGTACAGATTGCGTCTACCTCAGAAGCAGTGGTATTGGAAGCTGACGAACCAACCAATGACAATGAGCCAGAATTGACTCCGCCGCAAGAACAGGATACTCGAGAAAGGCGCTATCCAGTCAGGATCAGGAAGCCTCCTCAAAGACTGAACTTATAAATAATTATTTCAGTTGATGTATATAGTACAGAGAAAATTGTAATTGTAATTAGTTATTATTTACTTGTTAAATGAATGTTATGTACTGTTTATCTAAAAGGGGAGGAATTGTTGTGTATGTACCTTTAAGAGAAGAACTGATTTTATACTGCAGTACCGGCAGTGACCACGCCTGTATAAAAAGCCCTAGCAGGCTTCTGTACTTCAGTTTTAACTTACCCTCTGTTCAGTAAATACCTGTTATTATTGTTCTCTTGCAGTCCATGTATTATTGCCACTCGGACACTACAATATCTTTTTCTGAACTGTACTTCCTCTCTCCTGTACTGAACTTGAACCTTCTGGAGCTGTGTCCTCAACTGTGTGAACTGTACTGACTCTCGAACGCAACGATGATCCGTTTCACTGAACAGGCAGGCCTCAATTATACTGTTTTGTGGCCTGGCTTATCTGACCGCCAAATCTTCTCTGGTCCTTTGTTAATTTTGGTGGGCTCGTTAATTTTAATATGTTTAAAATTCTCATCGAGTTTCGGGGATGGTCCCATCTATTTTTAATTGGCTTTTAACTGGTTTCGGGATTGCTTTGAAATCAGTTTAAAATGTGCAAAGTGTTTTGGAAATCTTTCTGAGTGGTTTTAAACTGTTGTTTGATTGTCTTTTTCCTGCTGGGGCCAGGTTCTCTTTTGCTGGTTGTTGGCATGTATTGTATTATTCATGTTCTTGGTGGCCCTGTAAGTTTCGGCGGGAACAGTCTATTCCGTGGGCTTATTGCCTTTATGTAGAATGATTGGGATGGCCCAGAACATTCTCAGACAATCTGGCCCCTTTTCCAATACTCAAACTGTCTGTCCCACCCATTCCTTTTGTTGCAGCTTTTCCACAGGCCTGAACAGGCCTTTTAAACGAGCCAAATCTTCCTGGGGTTTTGATTTTAGGTCCCCTTTGGCCCAATATTCTTTCAAACAGTCCAATATCTCTCTTTCTTACTTTGGGGGAATCTGTATAATTTTGCGAGCCTTACAAGTTAGAACAGTGGGCGGTTTTAGTGGTGGAGAGCAGGACCCGGCAGCACTTTATATAATCAAGCCAAAGCTGGTGGTGGAGGATTAGACCAGTTGTCGGCCAATGACATTCAAGTCTGCGTCCCTTGGACTTGAGGCAGTGGAGATGAGGGGTATACCGGGGAACGACCCGGGTGAGAGAGTGTAATGATTTTAGTGGGGACAAGGGCATCAAAGGTGGCGGAGGGGGTGTGATTAGTAAGTCAGTAGCTACAAAGATGTCTTGGAGAATAGTAGGCCAAAGGCTCGGTAGTTGGGAATTAGAACTTGAGGGAGAGGTTTTTCCAGGGGCGGATACGAAAAGAAGTGGCTTTAGGAGGGGGAGGGGGAATATGGGTAGAGAGTGATAAGGAAATGGTCGGAGATTGCCTTATCGGTGATGGTTACGGAGGGGATCGCGAGGCCACGTGAGATGATAAGATCGAGGGGGTGGTCGTGTATATGGGTGGGGGAGTTGACATGAAGGGAGAGACTAAGAGAGGAAAGGAGGGCAGTGAACTCAGAGGAGAGGGAGCAAGATGAGTTGAGATGGAAGTTGAAATCACCGAGGATGAGAAGTTGCTCGGTGCAGAGGCAGAGGGAGGAAAGCAGAGAAGATATCTCATTGAGAGAATTGGTGTGGTATTTGGGTGGGCGGTACAGAATAAGGATTTTAAAAGAGAGACGGGAGGGGTGGAACAAGGCGAGATGCTCAAAGGAGGAGAAGTTGCTGGAGGAGTAGGGAGACAGACCAAGGTGTGATTGAGATATAAGGGCTACACCACCACCACAGTGGTTTGGGCGTGGAATTCGTTGGAAAGTTGAGCCCCTCAACCATGTCTCCGTCAATGACATGATGTCAATCTGATCGTCCACAATAAGGTCATGGCTGACAAGGCCCTTATTTACAAGTGAAGGTACATTTTGAAGGGAAATGCGGAGAAGGTGGGGGGAAGGGTCGGAGCAGCATCGGGACTGGAGGGAGGAGTCTGGGAAGGTGATCAGAGACCTGGGGTGAGGGGGGAAATCGGAGGTCACGGGGGGTGATCGGAGGAATCGGGGTGGGGGGGAAATAGCCTCAGAGCTCTCGGGATAGGGGGGGAAGTCAGAGGCCCCATGGGGGGTAAAAACCCCGGAGGAATCGGGGGGGGGTGGGGGGCTCCGATCGCGGCGAGTGGGTGAGGCTGGGATTATTGCCTTTACTCTTACCTCCTGGATCCAGCAGGCCTCGCCTCACTTTAGTTGGTGGGTTACCCGAGGCCTGAGAAACTCGACCAGCCAGAGTTAAATTTCAAATGGTGTTAAAACCCACCTCTTTGACCAAGCGTTTGGTCACCTGCCCTAATGCCTCAGTGTTGATTGGTGAACAGGATTTAGGGCTGGGAATGACCACAATTCAACCTGTGTGTACAGTGAAAGAATGAACTTGCATTTATATAGCGCCTTTCCCAACCTCCAGACGTCCCAAAGTGCTTTCCAGCCAATGAATGACTATATTCCCCAATGGATAGTCAGGCATTAACTGGGCCAACACTGCCAGAAACTGTGCAGTGCAGCACTGTAGGACTTTAGCATTGATGACCACAGGAGGGAGCTCCAAGATAAAGCACAAAGGGGCGAGTGAACTGAAAGGAAGGCAATAAATCCCCGAGAAGGAAAGGCAGAAAGCCGCCGAGCAAAGGGCATTCGGCAGCAGTGGAACGGAATCCAGAGCAGGATGGGGACCAGCAGAAACCAGCAGATCGCAGCTAACTCAGCAGAGAGTGAACAATTCCCAGCAGAGGAGCAGAAATCTGAAACCGCAGCAGCAGGCCAGACACTACTACAACAAATAGCAACAGAAAATGCTGGAAAAACTCAGCAGGCCAGGCAACCTCCGTGGAGAGAAATTAGAGTCGACGTTTCGGGTGAAGCCTTTTTTCAAAACTGGACAGGAAATGAAATAGATCGAAGGCAGGGCTGCGATAGAACAAAAGAATTAAAGAGACATTAAGAGGTATTCAAAACTAGACGAGATGGTAATAGGACTAGTGGAGACAAAAGATGACTCAGATTAGGTGTGAAGTGTACTGGCAGAATGAGAGACAGCTGCCATGTGGGAGAGAGACAAAAAAGGAAAGGGGGCGGGGAAGGGAAAACCCAAAACAAAGGGGTGGAAAAAAAATATAAGTAAAAATGTAATAGGGGCCGAGGTTATGATCTGAAATTTTTGAACTCGATATTGAGTCCGGAAGGCTGCAAAGTGCCTAATCAGAAGCTGTTCCTCGAGTTTACATTGAGCTTCCGTGGAACAATGCAAGAGGCCAAGGATGGTGAGGTCTGAGCGGGAATGGAGCGGTGAATTAAAATGACAGGCGACCAGAAGCTCGGGATCACCCTTACGGACTTAACGGAGGTGTTCCACAAAGCGGTCACCCAATCTGCGTTTGGTCTCCACAATGAAGAGGAGACCGCATCGTGATCAGTGAATACAGTATACTAGATTGCAAGAAGTACAAGTAAATCGCTGTTTCACCTGGAAGGGGTGTTGGGGGCCATGGACAGTGGGAAGGGGGGAGGAATAGGGGCAGGTGTTAGACCTCCTGCGCTTGCACGGGAAGGTGCCAGGCGAAGTGGAAGGGCTGTTGGGGGTGATAGAGGAGTGGACTAGGGTGTCTCGGAGGGAGCGGTCCCTACGGAATGCTGAAAGGGGAGGGGAGGGGAAGATACGTTTGGTGGTGGGATCACTTTGGAGGTAGCGGAAATGGTGGAGGATGATCCATTGAATGAGGAGGCTGGTGGGGTGAAAGGTGAGGACAAGGGGAACGCTATCGTGGTTCTGGGAGGGAGGGGCAGGGGTGAGGGCAGAATTGCAGGAGATAGAACGGACATGGTCGAGGGCCGTGTCAACCACGGTAGAGGGGAATCCTCGGTTGAGGAAAAAGAAAGACATGTCGGAAGCACTGGTGTGGAAGGTGGCATCGTTGGAGCAGATGCGGCGGAGACGGAGAAACTTGGAGAATCGAATAGAGTCCTTACAGGAGGCGGGGTGGGAGTCAGTGGGCTTGTAGTGAATGTTGGTCGATAACCTATCCCCAGAGATGGAGACGGAGAAGTCGAGGAAGGGAAGGGAAGAGTCGGAGGTGGACCATGTGAAGGTGAGGGAAGGGTGGAAATTGGAGGCAAAGTGAATGAAATTGTCTAGTTCAGGGCGAGAGCAGGAAACGGCACCGATACAGTCATCAATGTATCGGAAAAAGAGGTGAGGGAGGGGACCGGAGTAGGACTGGAACGAAGAGTGTTCCACATATCCCACAAAAAGGCAGGCATAGCTAGGACCCATGCGGGTACCCATAGCAATACCTTTGATTTGGAGGAAATGAGTGGAGTTAAAGGAGAAGTTGTTCAATGTGACAACAAGTTCAGCCAGGCGGAGGAGGGTGGTGGTGGATGGGGACTGGTCGGGCCTCTGTTCAAGGAAGAAGCGGAGCGCCCTCAGGTCATCCTGGTGGGGGATGGAGGTGTAGAGGGATTGTACGTCCATGGTGAAAAGGAAGCGGTTGGGGCCAGGAAACTGGAAACTGTTAAAGTGGCGGAGGGCGTCTGAAGAGTTGCGGATGTAGGTGGGAAGAGACTGGACAAGGGGAGAAAAGATAGAGTCGAGATAGGAAGAGATAAGTTTCGTGGGGCAAGAACAGGCTGAAACGATGGGCCTACCAGGGTAGTCCTGTTTGTGGATCTTGGGTAGGAGGTAGAAGCGGGCTGTGCGGGGTTGGGGAACTATGAGGTTGGTGGCCGCGGGGGGAAGATCTCCAGAGGAGATGAGGTCAGTGACAGTCTTGGAAACGGTGGTTTGATGTTCGGTAGTGGGGTCATGGTCCAGGTGGAGCTAGGAGGAGGTGTCGGAGTGTTGGCGTTCAGCTTCCGCTAGGTAGAGGTCAGTTCGCCAAACAACGACAGCACCACCCTTGTCAGCAGGTTTAATGATAATGTCAGGGTTGAATCTAAGAGAATGGAGCGCTGCAAGTTCAGAGGGAGGTAGGTTGGAGTGAGTGAGGGGAGCAGAGAAATGGAGACGTTCGATGTCACGGCGGCAGCTAGCGATGAAAAGATCTAGAGAGGGTAAGAGGCCAGGGGGAGGGGTCCAGGTAGAACGGGAATTCTGCAACTACTACAACAACTTGCATTTATACAGCGTCTTTAACTCAGTAACACATCCCGAGGAGCTTCACAGGAACGGGAATCAAACAGAAACTGAGACAGAGCCAAAGAAGGAGGCAGGGGGATGGGGTACAGAGTGGAGCTATAGTAGGGGGTGATTTACAGCCAAATACAGAGGGAAAAACAAGTCAGCTGGGAAGGCAAAGCAAATATGTGAAGGCAAAAGAGAATATGGCAGGGCTGGAAGGCATTTATTTTAATGCAAGGAGTCTTGCAAATAAGGTGGATGAACTGAAGTTGTTGTTGAACACATGGGAGTACGATATTGTTGCTATCACGGAGACATGGTTGAGGGAGGGTCAGGACTGGCAGCTCAATATTCCGGGGTATAGAATCTTCAGGCGAGACAGAGGGGGGTGTAAAAGGGGAGGGGGTGTTGCAATATTAATTAAGGAGTCAATTACTGCTGTAAGGAGGGATGATATATTAGCGGGTTCCTCTAATGAGGCCATATGGGTAGAACTTAAAAACAAAAAGGGGGCAAGCACATTGCTGGGAGTGTACTATAGGCCCCCAAACAGTCAGGGGGAGATAGAGGAACAGATATGTAGGCAAATCTCAGAAAAGTGCGAAAATAATAGGGTAATAATAGTGGGGGATTTCAACTTCCCCAATATAAATTGGGATAGTCAGAGTGTGAAAGGCTTAGAGGGTGCAGAATTCTTAAAGTGCATCCAGGAGAGCTTTTTGAGCCAACATGTAGAAAGTCCTACAAGAGAGGGGGCGGTACTGGACCTAATTCTGGGGAATGTAGCCGGGCAAGTGGTGGAAGTGTCAGTAGGAGAGCATTTTGGCGACAGTGACCACAATTCGGTGAGATTTAAGGTGGTCATGGAAAAAGACAAAGACGGCCCGGAAATAAGGGTTCTAAATTGGGGGAAGGCCGATTTTAATATGATAAGGCAGGATCTGGCCAAATTGGACTGGGAGCAGCTACTTATAGGAAAATCCGCATCAAAACAGTGGGAGACTTTCAGAAGGGAAATAGAGAGAGTACAACGCCAACATGTTCCTGTAAAGGTCAAGGGTGGGACCAACAAGCAAAGGGAACCTTGGATGACAAGGGACATACAAAAATGCATTAGAAATAAAAGGGGGGCTTTTGGCAGTTACAAAAGACTAAAGACGGAAGAAGCCCTAGAGGAGTATAAAAAATGCAGGGGCATACTTAAAAAAGAAATTAGGAGGGCGAGGAGGGGCCATGAAATAACACTGGCGAGCAAAATAAAGGAAAATCCTAAGATGTTTTATAAGTATATTAAGGGCAAGAGGATAACCAGGGAAAGGGTAGGGCCCATTAGGGACCAAAGTGGCAATCTGTGTGTAGAGCCAGATGATGTAGGCGGGGTTTTAAATGAATTTTTTGCATCTGTGTTCACTATGGAGAAAGACGATGCAGACATAGAAATCGGGCAAGGGGGCTGTGACATACTTGAACATATTAGCATCGAGAGGGAGGAGGTGCTAGCGGTTTTAGCAGGCCAAAAAGTGGATAAATCCCCAGGCCCAGACGAGATGTATCCCAGGCTGCTGTGGGAGGCAAAGGAGGAGATTGCAGGGGCTCTGACACAAATTTTCAGAACCTCTCTGGCCACAGGGGATGTACCAGAGGACTGGAGAACAGCTAACGTAGTACCATTATTCAAGAAGGGTAGCAGGGATAAACCAGGGAATTACAGGCCAGTGAGCCTAACATCTGTGGTAGGGAAATTATTGGAAAAAATTCTGAGGGACAAAATTAGTCTCCACTTGGAGAGGCAAGGATTAATCGGGGATAGTCAGCATGGCTTTGTCAAGGGTAAATCATGTCTGACAAATCTGATTGAATTTTTCGAGGGGGTGACTAGGGGGGTGGATGAGGGAAATGCTGTGGATGTGGTTTACATGGACTTCAGTAAAGCTTTTGACAAAGTCCCGCATAGGAGACTGGTCAAGAAGGTAAGAGCCCATGGGATCCAGGGTGCCTTGGCGCGTTGGATCATAAACTGGCTGAGTGGCAGGAGGCAGAGGGTGATGGTCGAAGGTTGCTTTTGTGACTGGAAGCCTGTGTCCAGTGGGGTACCTCAGGGATCGGTGCTGGGTCCCTTGTTGTTTGTGATCTACATAAATGATTTGGATGAGAATGTAAAAGGTATGATCAGTAAGTTCGCAGATGACACGAAAATTGGTGGGGTGGTAAATTGTGAGGAGGAAAGCCTCAGGCTACAGGACGATATAAACGGGTTGGTCAGATGGGCGGAAAAGTGGCAAATGGAATTTAACCCTGAAAAGTGCGAGGTGATGCATTTTGGACGGACAAATAAGGCAAGGGAATACACAATGAGTGGTAGGACCCTAGGAAGTACAGAGGGTCAGAGGGACCTTGGTGTACATGTACATAGATCCCTGAAGGCAGCGGAACAGGTAGATAAGGTGGTTAAAAAGGCATATGGGATACTTGCCTTCATTAGCCGAGGCATAGAATATAAGAGCAGGGAGGTTATGATGGAGCTGTACAAAACGCTGGTGAGGCCACAGCTGGAGTACTGTGTGCAGTTCTGGTCGCCTCACTATAGGAAGGATGTGATTGCTTTGGAGAGGGTGCAGAGAAGATTCACCAGGATGTTACCTGGGATGGAGCGCCTCAGCTATGAAGAGAGGCTGGACAGGCTGGGGTTGTTTTCCTTGGAGCAAAGAAGGCTGAGGGGGGACCTGATTGAGGTGTACAAAATGATGAGGGGCATAGATAGGGTAGACAAAGAGGAACTTTTCCCCTTAGTAGGGGGGTCAATAACAAGGGGGCATAGATTCAGGGTAAGGGGCAGGAGATTTAGAGGGGATTTGAGGAGGAACTTTTTCACCCAGAGGGTGGTTGGAATGTGGAACTCAATGCCTGAAAGGGTGGTAGAGGCAGGAACCCTCACAACATTCAAGAAGCATTTGGATGAGCACTTGAAATGCCATTGCATACAAGGCTATGGACCAAATGCTGGAAAATGGGATTAGACTGGACAGGGATGGATGGGCGGCGCAGACACGATGGGCCGAAGGGCCTCTTTCTGTGCTGTAAAACTCTATGACTCTATGACTCTATGACTCTATGACATTTGGACAGGTGACCAAACGCTTGGTCAAAGAGGTGGGTTTTAAGCAGCGTGTTAAAGGAGCAGAGAGAGGTGGAGAGGCCGAGGTTTCGGGAGGGAATTCCATAGTTTAGGGCCCAGACGACTGAAGGCACGGCCGCCAATGGTGGAGCGAAGGAAATGGGGGATGGACAAGAGGCCAGAGTTGGAGGAATGTAGAGTTCGCGGAAGGTTATAGGGCTGGAGGAGATTAGAGAGAGAGCGAGGGGCGAGGCCATGGAGGGATTTGAACAGGAGGATGAAAATATTGAAATCAAGGCATTTCTGGACCGGAAGCAAGTGCAGGTCAGTGAGAACAGGGCTGTCAATTACAAGAGAAATGTAGGGAACAGCACCAACCACTGTACATGGCCTTCTTTGACCTCACAAAGGCCTTTGACACTGTCAACCATGAGGGATTATGGAGTGTCCTCCTCAAATTCGGCTGCCCTCAAAAGTTTGTCACCATCCTCTGCCTGCTTCACGACGACATGCAAGCTGTGATCTTGACCAACGGATCCAACATAGAACCAATTCATGTATGGATCGGGGTGAAGCAAGGCTGTGTCATTGCACCAACTCGATCTTCCTTGCGGTAATGCTCCATTTCACCCTCGGTAAGCTCCCCGCTGGAGTGGAGCTAGTTTACAGAACAAACGGGAAACTGTTCAACCTCCGTCGCCTCCAGTCCAGATCCAAGTTCGTCCCTTCCTCTGTCATCGAATTACAGTATGCAGACGACACTTGCGTCTGCGCTCACTCGGAGGTCGAACTCCAAAGCATCATTAACACCTTCACTGAAGCATACGAGAGCCTGGGCCTTACACTAAACATCTGTAAGACAAAGGCCCTCTACCAACCTGCCCCCACCACACAGTACTGCCCCCGATTATTAAAATCCATGACAAGGCCTTGGACAACGTGGACCACTTTCCAAACCTCGAGAGCCTACTGTCAACAAGGGCAGACGTCGATGACGAAGTCCAATACTGCCTTCAGTGTGCCAGTGCAGCCTTCGGTCACTTGAGGAAGAGAGTGTTTGAAGACCAGGACCTCAAACCCAGCAGCAAGCTCATGGTCTACAGAGCAGTAATAATACCCGCCCTCCTGTATGCTTCAGAGACATGGACCATGTACAGCAGGCACCTCAAAGCACTGGAGAGGTACCACCAATGCTGCCTCCACAAGATCCTGCAAATCCATTGGCAGGATAGGCAGACAAGCGTCAGTGTTCTCGCTCAGGCCAACATCACCAGCATTGAAGCTTTGACCACGCTCGATCAGCTCCGATGGGTGGGTCACATCATCCACATGCCTGATATGAGACTCCCAAAACAAACGCTCTACTCGGAGCACCGACACGGCAAGAGAGCCCCAGGTGGGCAGAGGAAACGCTTCAAGGGCACCCACAAACACTCTTTGAAAATGTGTAACATCCCCGCTGACAACTGGGAATCTCTGGCTCAAGACCGTACAAAGTGGAGGAGAGGTATCCAGGAAGGTGCCGAACACCTCGAGTCTCTTCGCCGGGAGCAAGTGGATGCCAAGCGCAAGCAGCGCAAGGAGCGCACGTCAAGCCAAGCACCCCACCCACCCGCCCCTTCAACCACCGTCTGCCCCACCTGTGACAGAGAATGTAGGTCCCACATTGGACTCATCAGTCACCTGAGAACTCATTTTTACTGTGGAAGCAAGTCATCCTCAGTTCCGAGGGACTGCCTAAGAAGAAGAAGATGGGTGAATGGGTCTTGGTACGAGTTAGAAATATGGGCAGCAGAGTTTGGGATGAGCTCAAGTGTATGGCGGGTGGAAGATGGGAGAGCGGGTCAGGAGAGCATTGGATTTGTTGTTGTTAGTTCACAGGGAGGTCATCACTATATCGAATCCAGACGGCCCAGCAGAGAATAGTCTCGGTAGTGTCCATCCTGGAGAGGCTTTAGGTGGAGCTCACCCCCCTCCCCCCGCCCCCCCTTCAACCTCTCAGGAAGTTGGGTTTACATTTCCTGTATCTGGGATGAATGTGCAGTTTCACAGAAACATAACCAACAAACTGCTTTCCTTCCGTGCTTACATCCCAGTTTAACACAGAACCAGCACCTTCTCAATGACAGGACGGCACCCGGAGATATTTGCTCAGTTGGCAGTCACTCCTGGAACATTCTGAGAATGGTTATCTGTTTCTTTGGATTTTGGAAATGTGGGTAATATAAAACAGGCTCATTTTATTCCTCTATTGAACGGAGTCCCTTTGGGATTGATCTGGCTGTAAGACCTGGTGATGGGAGACAGGGACCAAGCTTAATCTTCAGTAATACAATCCAGGCAGCTCCACAATACACCCGAGCACAGTTAATGATGGACCAGTCAGTGTGGTTCATTTGTGGGATTGGAGAGAAGGTTTTGGCACAAGAGGATGGGACCCTCCCCAGTCAGCTCCAGATAACCCGACAATCCAGCGCCATAATGAGTCGGGTGGTCCTCGCTCGATATGTGTGTTGCTCTGTAAGCTGGCACTGGGCAAGCAGTAAAGGTATCAAACATCTGGCACTCTGGGCAAGCAGCGAGTGTATCAAACATCTGGGACACTGGGCAAGCAGCAAGGGTATCAAACATCTGGCACTCTGGGCAAGCAGAGAGGGTATCAAACATCTGGCACTCTGGACAACCAGAGAGGGTATCAAACATCTGGCACTCTGGGCAACCAGAGTTGGTAGCAAACGTCTGGCACTCTGGGCAAGCAGACAGGGTATCTAACATCTGGCACTCTGGGCAAGCAGCGAGGGTATCAAACATCTGGCACTCTGGACAACCAGGGAGGGTATCAAACATCTGGCACTCTGGGCAACCAGAGAGGGTATCAAACATCTGGCACACTAGGCAACTAGAGAGGGTATCAAACATCTGGCACTCTGGGCAAACAGAGAGGGTATCAAACATCTAGCACTCTGGGCAACCAGAGAGGGTATTAAACATGTGGATTGGGAAGAGACAACTGGTAAAGGGAGAGACAGGTTCCATCAATAACAATTTGGACCAAACTAATACATTTATTGGAACCCAGCCTAATTGTTATAACACTAGGGGGAGAAATTTGTGTGTTTAGCACCACACGTTAGCGCCATGAGCTGGCGCTAAAATGCCGGTCGGCGCTCTACCGCCAGCTGATCGGGGTTCCAGCGGCGCATGCCATTTTGGTGTTGCTGGTTGTGCTGCCACCAAACTCGATCGCCGGTGACATCACAATCACCCAGATCCTGATGTCAGTGAGTGTGCAACGCTCACTTGACGCCCGATGTCCCAATTTAGTTTCGGCCATTGCATTTAGTGGCGGGAGAAAGCAACGACAGGTAGAGTTGGCGTGCAGCAGCAGGAAGCCGGCTCCAGACACAAGATTTAAAGGGATCCTCACCAATCACTTGCACCCAACAGGTTTGGCAGTTTGAGTGGCTGTGTGCTACTTCCTGCAACTGCAAGAGTTTTCTTTAGTTATTTCAAGGTTAGTTGGTATCAGGGAGTATCCTAGCAAGTACAAAACTCCCTCATTATTTTTGACATGCTTCAAACTACAACACTTGCTAAAAGTCACGGGGATTGTACTGACAGTCAAACTCACCCTCCAGGATCTACGACAGAGAGAGCGGAGGCAGCGAGGAAGAAATGAAGATGTGGCCAGAGGGAGGAGGAGGGCCATCAGGTCCCTCAACAGGAAGCCTTACCCACCTACGGTCTTCCGACAGCCCTTCTCCTACCTTCAGTTAAGTGAGGAGCAGTGTATTAGGAGGCTCCACTTCACCAAGCAGGTGGTCACAGAACTCTGACACATTATGTAGCTGGACCTCCAGCCTCAGACCAGGGCAGCCACAGCACTTCCAGTGGTAGTCAAGGTCACCGTGGCTCTTAATTTCTTCACTAGCGGATCCTTCCAGTCTGCAGCAGGAGACATAGCTAACAGCTCACAGCTCGCCATCCATCGCTGCATCCGGGGGGTCACAGAGGCTCTCTACACCAGAAGAAGAGACTCCATTGGCATCCCGATCACCAGAGAGAAGCCGGTTTCCTTAGAGGGACCAGGGCTAACTTTCTTTTGACAATAGTGCTGTCAGTGTTCTACATCATTGAAAGGCTGCAAACACTGACAATCTCTGCACAGAGGCACAGGGCACCCAGGATCTCCCATGAACCCCTCCATAAACTGTATGAAACATAAAAAACAGACAAAAAACATTTATTTTTTTTGCTGGAATTCACAGCAGGTCCGGCTGCATCTGTGTAGACAACGGATGAATGGACACCGCACAACAATCGCCAGGCAGGAGTGTTCCCTCCCAGTCAGGGAACACTTCAGCAGTCAAGGACATTCAGCCTCCAATCTCCGGGTAAGCATTCTCCAAAGATGTGCAGGATAGGTTGATTGGCTATGATAAATTGACCCTTAGTGTTAGGGGGATTAAATACGTGGGGTTACGGGGATAGGGTGGGATATGTGTTGGTGTAGGGGTTATGGGGAATCGGGTGGGATATGTGTCGGTGCAGGCTCGATGGGCCGAAATGGCCTCTATCTGCACTGTGGGGTTTCTGTGATTCTGTGATTCTGTGAAGGCGGCCTTCGAGACACACGACAATGCAAAATCGTCGAGCAGAAACTGATAGCCAAGTTCCGCACTCAGGAGGACTGCCTCAACCGGGATCTTGGGTTCATGTCACGCTACATGTAACCCCACCTGACGTACGGTCAGCCAGACTCGAGTCGTCATTGGCTTGTTCTCTCTATACAGATGCGGCTGGACCTGCTGTGATTTCTAGCAAAAAAAATTAATGTTTTTTTGCCTGTTTTTTGATTTTCATACAGACCCCAGCATCTGCAATATTTGACCCCTTGTGACCCCACCTCATTGTTCTTTGATGTAATGTTTTCCTGACTGACCTGTTTGGACACCATTCACACCTTTGATTGCTGTGATTATCTCTCTGCCGAGGTGTGATAAATGGCAGTTAGAAAGATTACCTGTAATCATCTGGCAGTATTCTTTGACTATATATGCTGTGTCTATATGCATCTCTCCACTTGTCATGTTTGACAAAGGAAGTCATGTTTGACAAATTTGCTGGAGTTCTTTGAGGAAGTAACGTATAGGGTGGATAAAGGGGAACCAGTGGACGTAGTGTATTTAGACTTCCAAAAGGCATTTGACAAGGTGCCACACAAAAGATTATTGCTTAAGATAAAAAATCACGGGATTGGGGGTAATATTCTGGCATGGATAGAGGATTGGCTATCCAACAGAAGGCAGAGAGTTGGGATAAATGGTTCATTCTCAGACTGGCAATCAGTAACTAGTGGTGTTCCGCAGGGGTCAGTGCTGGGTCCCCAACTCTTTACAATCTATATTAATGATTTGGAGGAGGGGACCGAGTGTAACATATCAAAGTTTGCAGATGATACTAAGATGGGAGGGAAAGTAATGAGTGAGGAGGACATAAAAAACCTGCAAGGGGACATCGACAGGCTAAGTAAGTGGGCAGAGATTTGGCAGATGGAATACAATACTGGAAAGTGTGAGGTTATGCACTTTGGCAGGAAAAATCGTAGAGCAAGTTATTATCTTAATGGCAAGAAACTGGAAAGTACTGAAGTACAAAGGGATCTGGGGGTCCTGGTGCACGAAACTCAAAAGGTTAGTATGCAGGTGCAGCAAGTGATTAAGAAGGCCAATGGAATGTTGGCTTTCATTGCTAGGGGGATAGAATATAAAAATAGGGAGGTATTGCTTCAGTTGTACAAGGTATTGGTGAGACCGCACCTGGAATACTGCATACAGTTTTGGTGTCCATACATAAGAAAGGACATACTTGCTCTCGAGTCAGTACAAAGAAGGTTCACTTGGTTAATCCCGGGGATGAGGGGATGGACATATGAGGAGAGGTTGAGTAGATTGGGACTCTACTCATTGGAGTTCAGAAGAATGAGAGGCGATCTTATTGAAACATATAAGATTGTGAAGGGGTTAGATCGGGTGGAAGCGGGGAAGATGTTCCCGATGATGGGTGAAACTAGAACTAGGGGGCATAGTCTTAGAATAAGGGGCTGCTCTTTCAAAACTGAGATGAGGAGGAACTACTTCACTCAGAGGGTGGTAGGTCCATGGAATATGCTGCCCCAAAAAGCTGTAGAAGCTACATCATTACATAAATTTAAAACAGAAATAGACAGTTTCCTAGAAGTAAAGGGAATTAAATGTTACGGGGAGCGGGCAGGAATTTGGACATGAGTCTAGGTTCGGATCGGTCATGGCCCTGTGGTTAGCGGAGCGGGCCCAGGGGCCGTGTAGCCTGATCCTGCTCCTATTTCGTGTGTCTAATCCTGTTAGATTCAGGAGATGGTTCTTTGATAGTAGATTGGCGGTTAGGATCAGATCAGCCATGATCTTATTGAATGGCGGAGCAGGCTCGAGGGGCCGATTGGCCTACTCCTGCTCCTATTTCTTATGTTCTTATGTTCCACTTCACCTGACGAAGGAGCAGCGCTCCGAAAGCTTGTGATTTCAAATAAAGCTGTTGGTCTATAACCTGGTGTTGTGTGACTTCTTACATTTGTCCACCCCAGTCCAACACCGGCATCTCCACACCATGGTTGCACATTGCACAGGAGGGCACAAGCAGGGATGTGGTCAGGAGGACCTGGGTGCAGTGGCGCAAACCTTTCAATGATCTCATTAGATCACAAAATGTTAGTACAAAGCCACACACAACCTCACCCTGCTGTGCCTCTCATCATATCCCCATCACTCTGTCTTCCCTACCTTACTCCTTACTCACACCAACTTACCTTGCACCTCCACCCATCTCTCTCTATCTACACTATCACATCCCCATCTCACCAGCCACCCCTCACACTCACCCTCATCCTAGTGTAATCATATGAACTAACAACACTCAAGGGTAACCACTTGGGTGTTTTATGCAATGTTCATGTAAGGTTTCTGTTAATGTGCTGTCAAACATTGAAACCTTTATTTTCAACACATTCCGATCTTGGATAGATTTGTGTGCACCTTTGGAAGAGGCTTAGGGAGTTTCACTGAATGATGAGACATAACGGTCCTCCCGCAATGGTGGTGAGTGTGAAAGGAATGGCTTGGGCATTGTTGGGATGCTTTACCATGTTGGTGTGCGGTGGTGCCAACCTGGTGCATCATGTGGCAGCCAGGGTGTACAGCGTCAAGTGAAGCAAATCTGGCCATGGTGAGGCCATCCTTGGCCTCTTGGGCAGCAATGTGCTCGGGTGTTAAAGCTCTCTGTCCTGTGTAGCACCAGGTGATTGCGGAGAAGGTTGGTTTGTTGGTGCTGCTGGTGTGCCTGGTGCTGCTGGTGTTGGGGCTGACCGTGGTTGGATTCTGAGGACCAAGATGAGACAGTATAAAGGGCACGCATGTTGATGGAATAGATGGCAGGTGAAGTAGAGATGACAGAAGCATTCTGTCAATGGTGAAAGATTTCTTCCAATGAGGTAAGAGTGGATAGAGAGTGGAATGTGGAAAGCCTGCAGAATCTTTGCTGGAAATGGACTGAGAAACAGCTTGTGGCTGAGGAAAGTGATGATCTGTCATGTGGGAGCTTTTACTGTACATTTGAAGCTGTCAAGTAATCAGCTGGAGCAATGGCTATTCAACTCCCGCCTCAGGTTCACAGACTTGGTCCCCGAGCAGCGGGGACCCTGTGGGCGAGCAATTAAATTTAAAAGGTAAGGTTAAAAGCATTATTAAGTGTCTGTCAACAACCCAATAATTGGTTTAATTGGGTTGCCCACCTCTGCAGGCTGGGTTGGATCGGAGATCATACACGCGCCTGTGGGAAAGGCACGTTGCAGCGAGTTGATAGCGGGGTCCCGACCCACTGTCAAAAAAAATCAAATTTCCCACCTGACCCACCACTGACCCCGTCCGCTGACCCCAGGGAAATTTCCAGCCTATGTAACTATGTTATGTGCAGTCAATA
Source organism: Somniosus microcephalus (assembly GCF_052327205.1). Lineage (NCBI taxonomy): Eukaryota > Metazoa > Chordata > Chondrichthyes > Squaliformes > Somniosidae > Somniosus > Somniosus microcephalus. The sequence goes on from NW_028226574.1 coordinate 25,997, forward strand.
AATATGTATGTTCATAGGTTGGTTATGAATGACAAAATGTCCTTTTTCCAAGCAATGCTTTGCAGGCTCAGATTTCCAGGCGCTGTTTCGAGGTTCAGAAGAGGGATCTTGCACCAAGATCGGTCCTTCCCAGCAGAGTCAACATGGAGCAGGAACCAGGAAAATTCCAGCTGCAAGTTTTAGTGATTTTGAGAAATATTAGAATCTGAAAAAGAAAACCTGAGGATTTATAACAAATGAAATCATGTTTGAAATGTAAAATCAGGCAACAGCAGAGAGAAGGGTTTTGGTTTCCACGGTTGCAGTTCCAGTGACGGGTTTCTCGCTGCCTTGTGCAGGTTCCTCTGCCCCAGTCTCCGAAGCCTTTTGTTCAGCAACCTCCTTTCTCCTCTGGTTCACAACAACACTTTCCCAGTAAGTACGAGACTTCGTAGTGGAGTAAACTGAACAGACTTTATTGATACACAGTAAAGGTGATCAGTCTTAACTGAATACAGAGAGTGACTTTACCGCTTTCTCTATCTTTCCAGCCCATTCTGACAAACTGTTGACACCGTGCTCCTTTATACACCATATAAAATATCTTGACTACATCAAAGGAAAATGTCAAAATGACGAATCTATTTCCCAAATCCTCTGGAAACAGATTATCGATGGAAACAGTTTGCAATTGTTTCCCTCAGAACCATTTCCCCAAAACCAGACTTCCTGACGTAATATTTTCTAGCATCTTTGACCAATTGTTATCTGCATCTAATGGACACCTACTGCCCATGTTTATTACCCTAAAACTAAACATTAACCATTCATGGGTGATGTCATCACTGACACTTCTTCCCTTACACAAGCACTTTACATTTCAGAAACAAGCACTGCCTTCTCCCAGACACTTCAATGTCATCCTGTTTATATCTTGGAAAGCCTGACAATGCATTCCTTTTACGACACTTCCAGGAAAACCTGATGCTTTAAGATACAAAGTAGTTTAACTGTTAAACTTTTAACTTTCACAATGTCCAACATATCCACCACTTTTTATTTCTTCTTCTAATGCATGCTCCTATAATGAGGTCGGCTGTTTATACAGGATAATTCTAGTCCATAAGTGCTGAACTATGTTTTAAACTGTCACCCACCATTCATGATTTCAAAAGGTAGATGTTCCCTTTTTAACGTTAGCATTGCATCATATCATATACATTTAGACTGCGGTTTTCCCAGCGCTCAGAGGGCGCGTTCAGAGGTGGGTCAGGTGTTAAACTTGCAATGATTGACGGCGGGTCGGAAACCCGCCGTGGAACCGCCTCTGTGTGAGTTTCAAAAGTGTCGGGTCTGTGATTTCACCACAGACCCGACATCAAGCAGCAGGTAAGGGATTTAAGGCGCTTAACTCCTTGATAAGTGCTTGTTAACTGCTACTTCGAGAGCCTTTTGCAATTTTCCAAAATTTGATTGGGATTTCACGACGTTCGGAGAACACGCCAGGTCAGTGTGTCGGGAAGACCAACGAGCTGGAAACTTCACAGCTGCAAATGCAGAATAAAAGCTGCTCTCTCAAATCTGCTCAATTTCAAATGTCAGAGGCTGCTGATTTCACAATTTGGGATACTGTCTTGAGGCTGTAAGTGTTTGTTGTTAACTCTATATGCACTGTCACCTGCATTGCTGGACATAAAAGGCGCCCTCATCCATCATTGTGCCACTTTAAATTAGGATCACACAAATGGCAACGATGTCAAACGTTCAAACAAGATTAATTTATTCCTACATAATAAAAGAAAAGAAACTTAACATAGAATTTTATCAGAACACCCAAGTGAGTACCCTTGTGATCATTTATGTGTCAGCTTTTCTCTTATGCATGCTTCTACGTTGTGCTACCCCTGTGTTTTCAGCAGAGGTAGAGGCAGCCTGCTCACTTCTGTGCTGTGCCTGCTTAGACGCCTTTGGCAGTTGTTCTCTGGGTTTTGGAGCCTTTGCAGACACACCCCATTGTGTACATCATGAGCATTACATTTCTAATGACATCAGATATCATATGTGTCACTCGCAAAAGCCAAATAAGATGGATGGAGAGGCATTCTGTCACCAGGTTGTTCAACTCAGCCCATCTCTCCGTTCTCCACTTCGAGCTGTTCCACTGATCCCACAATTTCCAGAGCGGCCTCCTCAGCGTTGGTCAGCTATGATAAGGATGGTGGTCCTCCTCCTGTTCTCTCTGTTAGATCCGTGTATATTAATGTTGTGTCCTTCAATAATCAGACAACAGACTGCAGGGAATAATTCAACAGGTGTTTACTGAATGAGGGTTACTCTAGAACTAACTGTACAGATCACTACTCAGGGTTTATATACAGGTGTGGTCACTGCCGGTCCTACAGTATACAGGAGCTGTAAAAAGTAGTTCTCCCCTTAAAGGTACATATATTACAATTCCTCCCCTTTTAGATTAACAGTACCACAACACCCATTTAACAGTTAAATATCAAACTAATTACAATTAACAGTTTTAACATGCAACATTAGCTGAAAATAGTCTATTTATAAATTCAGTCTTTGGGGAGGCTTCCTGATCCTTTCTGGATAGCGCCTTTCCCGAGTGTCTTGCTCTTGGTGCGGAGGCGATTCTGGCCCCCTGTCGTCGGTTGGTTCATCAGCTTCCGATGCTACTGCTTCTGGGGTAGATGCTACCTGTACGTCGGGTTCATCACCAGGTACGTATGGGCGAGGCATGGGGTTGACTTGTTCCTGTGACTCTAGGATCTGGTCAGCATGGCGTCTCACGATGCTCTCCCCAGCGTCCACTGTGTACATTAGTGGGCCCTGCCGTGTGCATATTGTTCCTGGCTGCAATTTTTCTGTTCGGTAGTCGCGGGCCAAGATTGGTTGCCCTACATTGAAGCTCCTTGTTGGCTTCTCATGGATGTGCTGGAATTGCTTACTCTCAGCATCTCTTCATACGTTTGGTCTGAGCAAATCCAGGCGAGATCTTAACCTTCGGTTAAAGAACATCATGGCTGGGGCTTGGTTGGTGACTGCATGTGTCGCATTCCGGTAGGCGAACAGGAAATTGTCCACCTTGTGCTGCAGCGGAATGTTGTCATTGTACATAGCATTTATTGCCTTCTTAAAGGTTTGTACGAACCTCTCAGCCAATCCATTTGTGGCTGGATGATACGGGGCGGATGTATAATGCCTTACCCCATTCCTTTTCATAAATCTTCGAAACTCTTCGGACACAAACTGTGGTCCGTTATCAGAGCAAATCTGCTCTGGCAAGCCGTTCCTGGCAAAAATGGTCCGTAGGACTGCAATAGTTTTCTCCGTGGTGGTGGAGGACATTTTGATCACCTCGGGCCATTTCGAGTGCGCATCCACGGCTATTAAAAACATTGAGTCCATGAATCGACCAGCAAAATCAATATGCACCCGTTGCCATGGAGATGAGGGCCACTCCCATGGGTGTAGAGGGGCATGTGGTGGTGCATTTTGGACCTTCTGGCATCCTGAGCAGCTCTTTGTCAGGTCCTTGATTTGCTGATCGATCCCCGGCCACCACACATAAGCCCTAGCAAGTTTTTCATTTTCACCCCTCCCAGATGACCTTCGTGAAGCTCATTGAGCACTCTCTCCCTTAACTTGGTTGGAATTACCACTCGGGATCCACACATCAAGGTCCCCTGGCATACTGACAGCTGTTCTCTTCTGGATGAGAATGCTGGCAACAGTGAGTCGCCATGTGCTGGCCATCCCTTCACCGTCAAATCATATACCCGAGACAGTGTCGGGTCATTTCGGGTCTCCTTCTCTATACCAGCGTTACTTACTGGCAAGCATTCAATTATAGTCGAATGAAATATTTCGACAGGATCCACTGCTGGTGCTTCCTCCGCAGTAGGCAGTGGCAGGCGTGATAGCCCATCAGTGTTTCCATGCTGTTTCGTGCCCTTATTCTCGATTTCATATTGGTACACCCCTGGAAAAAGGGACCATCTTTGTAGCCGTTGCGCAGTTATCACCGGAACGCTCTTCTTTGGATTAAAGATGGAGACAAGTGGCTGGTGGTCAGTCAGCAAGGTGAACTTCTGCCCGTGCAGATAGTGATTGAGCTTTTTCACTCCCCACACTAGGCTGAGGGCCTCCCTGTCAATCTGGGCGTAGTTACGCTCGGCTGAGGTTAGTGATCGTGACGCAAAGGCTATTGGCCTCTCTGAGCCGTCCGAGAATTTGTGCGACAGCACCGCTCCAATGCCGTAGGGTGACGTATCACATGCCAACCGAATTGGTAACGCCGGGTTGTAATGGGCCAATACCTCTTTCGATGTAATTAGTGTTTTGCTCTTCTGGAAAGCTCGTCTACATTGGTCACTCCACTTCCATGTCACCCCAGTTTGCAGTAGGGTGTTCAGTGGGAGTAGTATTGTAGACAAATTTGGCAAGAACTTATGGTAGTAGTTTACCAGCCTGAGGAACGACCTCAGTTGTGACACATTTTCCGGTGCTGGAGCCTTGACTACTGCCTCAACCTTCTCTGGGGACTTATGTAACCCCTCTTTATCGATAACGTGGCCACAATATGAGATCTGTTTTCTAAAAAACTCGCATTTGGGGCGGTTAACTCAGAGCCCATATTCCTGCAATCTAGTGGGCACCTGCTCCAGGTTGGCAAGGTGATCACTGTCATTTTCGCCCATAACCAGGGTGTCGTCCAAATAACACTGGGTCCCTGGGATCCCTTGCAGGACTTGTTCCATTGCCCTCTGCCAAATAGCCAGAGCTGATGCTACCCCGAATACCAGCCGATTGTATTGGTAGAGACCTTTATGGGTGTTGATTGTGAGGTATTTCTTTGATGCTTCTTCTACCTCCATTTGCAGATATGCCTGGGCCAGATCAATCTTAGTGAAGCGTTTCCCTCCAGATAGCGAGGCGAAAATATCTTCAATCCACAGAAGTGGATATTGTACGGTGTGAAGGACCGGGTTCACTGTTACCTTAAAGTCCCCACAGATGCGAACCCTCCTTGGTTCCCCAGGCGTGCTGCTCAACGACCTTTTCATCACAGGGATGATGGGTGTAGCCCACTCGCTCCAGTCTACCTTGGACAGTACACCTGAACGTTCCAGACTCTCCAGCTCTGCTTCGATGGCTGGGCGGATCGCATAAGGTACCGGTCTGGCCTTAAAAAATTTTGGGCTTGCGTTTTCTTCAATTTTAATCATCGCTGTCATGCCTTTTAGTGTTCCGAGTCCTTGCTGGAACACTTCTTTCGCATCAGTTAGGATCTTTGACAGTCGCCCAGGTGTGACATCGTCATCCTTTTTGTCAGCCACAGTCAGTGCCTGTATGGAATGCCAATCTAGCTGTATCTTCCGGATCCATTCATGTCCTAGTAGTGGTGGTCCTCCATCTGGCAATACATATAGGTCCATTTTTGGTGTTTCCTTGCCGTTATATATAACGTTCACCCTTATTTTTCCTTTGGGGTAGACTTTTTGCCCCGTGTACGTCTTCAAGACAATCTTTGTAATTCTCAAGGGTATATGTGAGAATAGCTACTTGTAGTCCCTTCGGCTTATGACTGTTAGGGCTGATCCTGTGTCCAATTCCATTTTCACTTGGACTCCTGCTATCTTGAGCGTGACCCAGATAGTTTGGTGATCCTCCGTTTTGATCACATTATGTAGTTTCAGACAACCCAGCTCCTTGCTTCCAGAGTCTGTATCACTCTTCTGTTCGTCTGAACTACTCTCCGTCACCTTATGTACCTTCTTATACTTCTCCTGTGGAGATTTCTTGCTGCTGGTTTTCTTTCCCGACCTGCAGACTCTTGCTATGTGTCCTACTTTTCCACACTATCTGCACACTTTGTCCTTGAACCAGCAGTCATTATAGATGTGTGTTGTTCTGCCGCAGCGATAGCACTTCACTGTTCCGTATGACATTTCATTTGTGCCATATTCTTGCGGTCTCCGTTGTATCTCTGCAGCGCCCCGTGCTGCTGCTTCGTGTGATACTGCAATGATGAAAGCCTTGTCCAGCGTAAGATCCTTTTCTGATAGAAGCCGTTTCTGGGTTCCTTCACTTTGAAGCCCACACACAAACTTGTCCCTTAAAGTATCTGCTACTCCCGTTCCAAACTGGCAGTGTTTCGATAGCTTGCGCAGTTCTGTTAAATACTCAGCATTACTTTCATCTTTATGCTGGTTCCTTTTGTGAAACTTAAATCTTTCTTCTATCAGCAGCGGTGTGGGGTTTAAGTGGTCCTGTAGGATTGACACTATGTTTTCAAAATCCTTTTCTACTGGCTTCTCTGGGGTTACTAGGTTTCGTAGTAAGCCGTACGTTTTTGCACCCATTGAATTCAACAATACCAGCGCTTTCTTGTCATCTGGCACTTCATTCGCCTTGCAGTATATTTCTATGCG
>NW_028226575.1:0-32330 GCF_052327205.1 Somniosus microcephalus
GGTGAGTCAGGTGAGTGAGGTGAGGTAGTGAGGTGAGTGAGTGAGGTGAGTGAGGGAGGTGAGTGAGGTGAGTGAGTGAGGTGAGTGAGGTGAGTGAGTAGGGTGAGTGAGTGAGGTGAGTGAGTGAGTGAGGTGAGTGTGAGGTGAGTGAGGTGAGTGCGTGAGGTGAGTGAGTAGGGTGAGTGAGTAGGGTGAGTGAGTGAGGTGAGTGAGGTGAGTGCGTGAGCTGAGTGCGTGAGGTGAGTGAGTGAGGTGAGTGAGTGAGGTGAGTGAGTGAGGTGAGTGAGTAGGGTGAGTGAGTAGGGTGAGTGAGTAGGGTGAGTGAGTGAGGTGAGTGAGTGAGTGAGGTGAGTGAGTGTGAGGTGAGGTGAGTGAGGTGAGTGAGTGAGGTGAGTGCGTGAGGTGAGTGAGTGAGGTGAGTGAGGTGAGCGAGGTGAGTGAGCGAGGTGAGTGAGCGAGTGAGGTGAGTGAGTGAGGTAGGTGAGTGACTGAGGTGAGTGAGTGAGGTGAGTGAGTGAGGGTGAGGTGAGTGAGGTGAGTGAGTGAGGTGAGTGAGTGAGTGTGAGGTGAGTGAGTGAGGTGAGTGAGGTGAGTGTGAGTGAGTGAGGTGAGTGAGTGAGGTGAGTGAGTGAGTGAGGTGAGTGAGTGAGGTGAGTGAGTGAGGTGAGAGTGAGGTGAGGTGAGTGAAGTGAGTGAGTGAGGTGAGTGGGTGAGGTGAGTGGGTGAGGTGAGTGAGGTGAGTGAGGTGAGGTGAGTGAGGTGAGTGACGTGAGTCAGGTGAGTGAGGTGAGTGAGGTGAGTCAGGTGAGTGAGGTGAGGTGAGCGAGGTGAGGTGAGTGAGTGAGGTGAGGTGAGTGAGGTGAGTGAGGTAGGTGAGTGAGTGTGGTGAGTGTGGTGAGTGAGGTGAGGTAGTGAGGTGAGGAGAGTGAGGTGAGTGAGTGAGGTGAGTGAGTGAGTGAGTGAGTGAGGTGAGTGAGGTGTGAGTGAGTGAGTGAGTGTGAGGTGAGTGAGTGAGTATGAGTGAGTGAGTGAGGTGAGTGAGTGAGGTGAGTGGGTGAGTGGGGTGGGTGAGTGAGTGAGTGTGAGGTGAGTGAGGTGAGTGAGGTGAGTGAGTGAGTGAGGTGAGTGAGGGAGGTGAGTCAGGTGAGTGAGGTGAGGTGAGCGAGGTGCGTGAGTGTGGTGAGTGAGGTGAGGTGAGTGAGTGTGAGGTGAGTGAGTGAGGTGAGTGCGTGAGGTGAGTGCATGAGGTGAGTGAGTGAGGTGAGTGAGTGAGGTGAGTGCGTGAGGTGAGTGCGTGAGGTGAGTGAGTGAGGTGAGTGAGTGAGTGAGGTGAGTGAGTGAGGTGAGTGAGGTGAGCGAGGTGAGTGAGTGAGGTGAGTGAGGTGAGCGAGATGAGTGAGCGAGGTGAGTGAGCGAGGTGAGTGAGCGAGATGAGTGAGCGAGGTGAGTGAGCGAGGTGAGTGAGCGAGGTGAGTGAGCGAGGTGAGTGAGCGAGTGAGGTGAGTGAGTGAGGTAGGTGAGTGACTGAGGTGAGTGAGTGAGGTGAGTGAGTGAGGTGAGTGAGAGGTGAGTGAGTGAGGTGAGTGAGTGAGGTGAGTGAGTGAGGTGAGTGAGTGAGGTGAGTGAGTGTGAGGTGAGTGAGGTGAGTGAGTGAGGTGAGTGAGGTGAGTGAGGTGAGTGAGTGAGGTGAGTGAGTGAGGTGAGTGAGTGAGGTGAGTGAGTGAGGTGAGTGAGTGAGTAAGTGAGTGAGGTGGGTGAGTGAGTGAGGTGAGTGAGGTGAGTGAGGTGAGGTGAGTGTGAGGTGAGCGAAGTGAGTGAGTGAGGTGAGTGAGCTGAGTGAGGTGAGGTGTGAGGTGAGTGGGTGAGGTGAGTGAGGTGAGGTGAGTGAGGTGAGGTGAGTGTGGTGAGGTGAGTGAGGGAGGTGAGTGAGGTGAGTCAGGTGAGTGAGGTGGCGTGAGCGAGGTGAGGTGAGTGAGTGAGGTGAGGTGAGTGAGTGAGGTGAGTGAGGTGAGTGAGTGTGGTGAGTGAGGTGAGGTGAGTGAGTGAGGTGAGTGAGGTGAGTGAGTGAGGTGAGTGAGGTGAGAGAGTTGAGTGAGAGGTGAGTGAGAGGTTGAGTGAGTGAGGTGAGTGAGTGAGTGAGTGTGAGGTGAGTGAGTGAGGTGAGGTGAGTGAGGTGAGTGAGCGAGGTGAGTGAGCGAGGTGAGTGAGCGAGGTGGGTGAGGTGGGTGAGTGAGGTGAGGTGAGTGAAGTGAGTGAGTGAGTGAGGTGAGTGAGGTGAGTGGGTGAGGTGAGTGAGGTGAGTCAGGTGAGTCAGGTGAGTGAGGTGAGGTGAGTGAGGTGAGTGAGTGAGGTGAGTGCGTGAGGTGAGTGCGTGAGGTGAGTGCGTGAGGTGAGTGAGTGAGTGAGGTGAGTGAGTGAGGTGAGTGAGTGAGGTGAGTGAGTGAGGTGAGTGAGTGAGGTGAGGGAGTGAGGTGAGGGAGTGAGGTGAGCGAGGTGAGTGAGCGAGTGAGGTGAGTGAGGTAGGTGAGTGAGTGAGGTGAGTGAGTGAGGTGAGTGAGGGAGTGTGAGGTGAGTGAGTGAGGTGAGTGAGTGTGAGGTGAGTGAGTGAGGTGAGGGAGTGAGGTGAGCGAGGTGAGTGAGCGAGTGAGGTGAGTGAGGTAGGTGAGTGAGTGAGGTGAGTGAGTGAGGTGAGTGAGGTGAGTGTGAGGTGAGTGAGGGAGTGTGAGGTGAGTGAGTGAGGTGAGTGAGTGAGTGTGAGGTGAGTGAGGTGAGTGAGTGAGGTGAGTGAGTGAGGTGAGTGAGTGAGGTGAGTGAGGTGAGTGAGTGAGGTGAGTGAGGTAGGTGAGTGAGTGAGGTGAGTGAATGAGGTGAGGTGAGTGAGAGGTGAGTGAGTGTGAGGTGAATGAGGTGAGTGAGTGAGGTGAGTGAGTGAGGTGAGTGAGTGAGGTGAGTGAGTGAGTGAGGTGAGTGAGTGAGGTGAGTGAGGAGAGTGAGAGGTGAGTGAGGTGAGTGAGTGAGGTGAGTGTGAGGTGAGTGAGAGAGGTGAGTGAGTGTGAGGTGAGTGAGTGAGGTGAGTGAGTGAGGTGAGTGAGTGAGGTGAGTGAGTGAGGTGAGTGAGTGAGGTGAGTGAGTGAGTGAGTGAGTGAGGTGGGTGAGTGAGTGAGGTGAGGTGAGGTGAGTGAGGTGAGGTGAGCGAAGTGAGTGAGTGAGGTGAGTGAGCTGAGTGAGGTGAGGTGTGAGGTGAGTGAGGTGAGGTGAGTGAGGTGAGTGAGGTGAGTGTGGTGAGGTGAGTGAGGGAGGTGAGTGAGGGAGGTGAGTGAGGTGAGTCAGGTGAGTGAGGTGGGGTGAGCGAGGTGAGGTGAGTGAGTGAGGTGAGGTGAGTGAGTGAGGTGAGTGAGTGTGGTGAGTGAGGTGAGTGAGTGAGCTGAGTGAGTGAGGTGAGTGAGGTGAGTGAGTGAGGTGAGTCAGTGAGGTGAGTGAGTGAGGTGAGTGAGGTGAGTGAGTGAGTGTGATGTGAGTGAGTGAGGTGAGTGAATGAGGTGAGGTGAGTGAGTGAGGTGAGTGAGGTGAGTGAGGTGGGTGAGGTGGGTGAGTGAGTGAGGTGAGTGAGTGAGGTGAGGTGAGTGAAGTGAGTGAGTGAGTGAGTGAGGTGAGTGAGTGAGGTGAGTGAGGTGAGGGAGTGAGGTGAGCGAGGTGAGTGAGCGAGTGAGGTGAGTGAGTGAGGTAGGTGAGTGAGGTGAGTGAGAGGTGAGTGAGTGAAGTGAGTGAGGTGAGTGAGTGAGGTGAGTGAGTGAGGTGAGTGAGTGTGAGGTGAGTGAGGTGAGTGAGTGAGGTGAGTGAGGTGAGTGAGTGTGAGGTGAGTGAGGTGAGTGAGGTGAGGTGAGTGTGAGTGAGTGAGGTGAGTGAGTGAGGTGAGTGAGTGAGGTGAGTGAGTGAGGTGAGGTGAGTGAAGTGAGTGAGTGAGGTGAGTGGGTGAGGTGAGTGAGGTGAGGGAGGTGAGTGAGGGAGGTGAGTGAGGTGAGTCAGGTGAGTGAGTGAGGTGAGTGAGTGAGGTGAGTGAGTGAGGTGAGTGAGTGAGTGTGTGTGAGGTGAGTGAGTGAGGTGGTGAGTGAGTGAGGTGAGAGTGAGGTGAGTGAGTGAGGTGAGTGAGTGAGGTGAGTGAGTGAGGTGAGTGAGTGAGGTGAGTGAGTGCGTGAGGTGAGTGCGTGAGGTGAGTGAGTGAGGTGAGTGAGTGAGGTGAGTGAGTGAGGTGAGTGAGTGAGGTGAGTGAGTGAGGTGAGTGAGTGAGGTGAGTGAGTGAGGTGAGTGAGTGAGGTGAGTGAGTGAGGTGAGTGAGTGAGGTGAGGGAGTGAGGTGAGGGAGTGAGGTGAGGGAGTGAGGTGAGGGAGTGAGGCGAGGGAGTGAGGCGAGCGAGGTGAGCGAGCGAGGTGAGTGAGCGAGGTAGGTGAGTGAGAGGTGAGTGAGTGAGGTGAGTGAGTGAGTGTGAGGTGAGTGAGTGAGGTGAGTGAGTGTGAGTGAGTGAGGTGAGAGTGAGGTGAGTGAATGAGGTGAGTGAATGAGGTGAGGTGAGTGAGTGAGGTGAGTGAGTGAGTGAGGTGAGTGAGTGAGGTGAGGGAGTGAGGTGAGTGAGTGAGGTGAGTGAGGTGAGTGGGTGAGGTGAGTGAGGTGAGTCAGGTGAGTGAGTGAGGTGAGTGAGGGAGGTGAGTCAGGTGAGTGAGGTGAGGTGAGGTAGTGAGGTGAGTGAGTGAGGTGAGTGAGTGAGTGAGTGAGGTGAGTGAGGTGTGAGTGAGTGAGTGAGTGTGAGGTGAGTGAGTGAGTATGAGTGAGTGAGTGAGGTGAGTGAGTGAGGTGAGTGGGTGAGTGGGGTGGGTGAGTGAGTGAGTGTGAGGTGAGTGAGGTGAGTGAGGTGAGTGAGTGAGTGAGTGAGTGAGGTGAGTGAGGGAGGTGAGTCAGGTGAGTGAGGTGAGGTGAGCGAGGTGCGTGAGTGTGGTGAGTGAGGTGAGGTGAGTGAGTGTGAGGTGAGTGAGTGAGGTGAGTGCGTGAGGTGAGTGCATGAGGTGAGTGAGTGAGGTGAGTGAGTGAGGTGAGTGCGTGAGGTGAGTGCGTGAGGTGAGTGAGTGAGGTGAGTGAGTGAGTGAGGTGAGTGAGTGAGGTGAGTGAGGTGAGCGAGGTGAGTGAGTGAGGTGAGTGAGGTGAGCGAGATGAGTGAGCGAGGTGAGTGAGCGAGGTGAGTGAGCGAGATGAGTGAGCGAGGTGAGTGAGCGAGGTGAGTGAGCGAGGTGAGTGAGCGAGGTGAGTGAGCGAGTGAGGTGAGTGAGTGAGGTAGGTGAGTGACTGAGGTGAGTGAGTGAGGTGAGTGAGGAGAGTGAGAGGTGAGTGAGTGAGGTGAGTGAGTGAGGTGAGTGAGTGAGGTGAGTGAGTGAGGTGAGTGAGTGTGAGGTGAGTGAGGTGAGTGAGTGAGGTGAGTGAGGTGAGTGAGGTGAGTGAGTGAGGTGAGTGAGTGAGGTGAGTGAGTGAGGTGAGTGAGTGAGGTGAGTGAGTGAGTAAGTGAGTGAGGTGGGTGAGTGAGTGAGGTGAGTGAGGTGAGTGAGGTGAGGTGAGGTGAGTGTGAGGTGAGCGAAGTGAGTGAGTGAGGTGAGTGAGCTGAGTGAGGTGAGGTGTGAGGTGAGTGGGTGAGGTGAGTGAGGTGAGGTGAGTGAGGTGAGGTGAGTGTGGTGAGGTGAGTGAGGGAGGTGAGTGAGGTGAGTCAGGTGAGTGAGGTGGCGTGAGCGAGGTGAGGTGAGTGAGTGAGGTGAGGTGAGTGAGTGAGGTGAGTGAGGTGAGTGAGTGTGGTGAGTGAGGTGAGGTGAGTGAGTGAGGTGAGTGAGGTGAGTGAGTGAGGTGAGTGAGGTGAGAGAGTTGAGTGAGAGGTGAGTGAGAGGTTGAGTGAGTGAGGTGAGTGAGTGAGGTGAGTGAGTGAGTGTGAGGTGAGTGAGTGAGGTGAGGTGAGTGAGGTGAGTGAGCGAGGTGAGTGAGCGAGGTGAGTGAGCGAGGTGAGTGAGCGAGGTGGGTGAGGTGGGTGAGTGAGGTGAGGTGAGTGAAGTGAGTGAGTGAGTGAGGTGAGTGAGGTGAGTGGGTGAGGTGAGTGAGGTGAGTCAGGTGAGTCAGGTGAGTGAGGTGAGGTGAGTGAGGTGAGTGAGTGAGGTGAGTGCGTGAGGTGAGTGCGTGAGGTGAGTGCGTGAGGTGAGTGCGTGAGGTGAGTGAGTGAGTGAGGTGAGTGAGTGAGGTGAGTGAGTGAGGTGAGTGAGTGAGGTGAGTGAGTGAGGTGAGTGAGTGAGGTGAGGGAGTGAGGTGAGGGAGTGAGGTGAGCGAGGTGAGTGAGCGAGTGAGGTGAGTGAGGTAGGTGAGTGAGTGAGGTGAGTGAGTGAGGTGAGTGAGGGAGTGTGAGGTGAGTGAGTGAGGTGAGTGAGTGTGAGGTGAGTGAGTGAGGTGAGGGAGTGAGGTGAGCGAGGTGAGTGAGCGAGTGAGGTGAGTGAGGTAGGTGAGTGAGTGAGGTGAGTGAGTGAGGTGAGTGAGGTGAGTGTGAGGTGAGTGAGGGAGTGTGAGGTGAGTGAGTGAGGTGAGTGAGTGAGTGTGAGGTGAGTGAGGTGAGTGAGTGAGTGAGGTGAGTGAGTGAGGTGAGTGAGTGAGGTGAGTGAGGTGAGTGAGTGAGGTGAGTGAGGTAGGTGAGTGAGTGAGGTGAGTGAATGAGGTGAGGTGAGTGAGAGGTGAGTGAGTGTGAGGTGAATGAGGTGAGTGAGTGAGGTGAGTGAGTGAGGTGAGTGAGTGAGGTGAGTGAGTGAGTGAGGTGAGTGAGTGAGGTGAGTGAGGAGAGTGAGAGGTGAGTGAGGTGAGTGAGTGAGGTGAGTGTGAGGTGAGTGAGAGAGGTGAGTGAGTGTGAGGTGAGTGAGTGAGGTGAGTGAGTGAGGTGAGTGAGTGAGGTGAGTGAGTGAGGTGAGTGAGTGAGGTGAGTGAGTGAGTGAGTGAGTGAGGTGGGTGAGTGAGTGAGGTGAGGTGAGGTGAGGTGAGTGAGGTGAGGTGAGCGAAGTGAGTGAGTGAGGTGAGTGAGCTGAGTGAGGTGAGGTGTGAGGTGAGTGAGGTGAGGTGAGTGAGGTGAGTGAGGTGAGTGTGGTGAGGTGAGTGAGGGAGGTGAGTGAGGGAGGTGAGTGAGGTGAGTCAGGTGAGTGAGGTGGGGTGAGCGAGGTGAGGTGAGTGAGTGAGGTGAGGTGAGTGAGTGAGGTGAGTGAGTGTGGTGAGTGAGGTGAGTGAGTGAGCTGAGTGAGTGAGGTGAGTGAGTGAGGTGAGTCAGTGAGGTGAGTGAGTGAGGTGAGTGAGGTGAGTGAGTGAGTGTGATGTGAGTGAGTGAGGTGAGTGAATGAGGTGAGGTGAGTGAGTGAGGTGAGTGAGGTGGGTGAGGTGGGTGAGTGAGTGAGGTGAGTGAGTGAGGTGAGGTGAGTGAAGTGAGTGAGTGAGTGAGTGAGGTGAGTGAGTGAGGTGAGTGAGGTGAGGGAGTGAGGTGAGCGAGGTGAGTGAGCGAGGTGAGTGAGCGAGTGAGGTGAGTGAGTGAGGTAGGTGAGTGACTGAGGTGAGTGAGGTGAGTGAGAGGTGAGTGAGTGAAGTGAGTGAGGTGAGTGAGTGAGGTGAGTGAGTGAGGTGAGTGAGTGAGGTGAGTGAGTGTGAGGTGAGTGAGGTGAGTGAGTGAGGTGAGTGAGGTGAGTGAGTGTGAGGTGAGTGAGGTGAGTGAGGTGAGGTGAGTGTGAGTGAGTGAGGTGAGTGAGTGAGGTGAGTGAGTGAGGTGAGGTGAGTGAAGTGAGTGAGTGAGGTGAGTGGGTGAGGTGAGTGAGGTGAGGGAGGTGAGTGAGGTGAGTCAGGTGAGTGAGTGAGGTGAGTGAGTGAGGTGAGTGAGTGAGGTGAGTGAGTGAGTGTGTGTGAGGTGAGTGAGTGAGGTGGTGAGTGAGTGAGGTGAGAGTGAGGTGAGTGAGTGAGGTGAGTGAGTGAGGTGAGTGAGTGAGGTGAGTGAGTGAGGTGAGTGAGTGCGTGAGGTGAGTGCGTGAGGTGAGTGAGTGAGGTGAGTGAGTGAGGTGAGTGAGTGAGGTGAGTGAGGTGAGTGAGTGAGGTGAGTGAGTGAGGTGAGTGAGTGAGGTGAGTGAGTGAGGTGAGTGAGTGAGGTGAGGGAGTGAGGTGAGGGAGTGAGGTGAGGGAGTGAGGCGAGGGAGTGAGGCGAGCGAGGTGAGCGAGCGAGGTGAGTGAGCGAGGTAGGTGAGTGAGAGGTGAGTGAGTGAGGTGAGTGAGTGAGTGTGAGGTGAGTGAGTGAGGTGAGTGAGTGTGAGTGAGTGAGGTGAGAGTGAGGTGAGTGAATGAGGTGAGTGAATGAGGTGAGGTGAGTGAGTGAGGTGAGTGAGTGAGTGAGGTGAGTGAGTGAGGTGAGGGAGTGAGGTGAGTGAGTGAGGTGAGTGAGGTGAGTGGGTGAGGTGAGTGAGGTGAGTCAGGTGAGTGAGTGAGGTGAGTGAGGGAGGTGAGTCAGGTGAGTGAGGTGAGGTGAGGTAGTGAGGTGAGTGAGTGAGGTGAGTGAGGGAGGTGAGTGAGTGAGGTGAGTGAGTGAGGTGAGTGAGTGAGGTGAGTGAGGTGAGTGAGTGAGTGAGGTGAGTGTGAGGTGAGTCAGGTGAGTGCGTGAGGTGAGTGAGTAGGGTGAGTGAGTAGGGTGAGTGAGGTGAGTGAGGTGAGTGCGTGAGCTGAGTGCGTGAGGTGAGTGCGTGAGGTGAGTGAGTGAGGTGAGTGAGTGAGGTGAGTGAGTGAGGTGAGTGAGTAGGGTGAGTGAGTAGGGTGAGTGAGTGAGGTGAGTGAGTGAGTGAGGTGAGTGAGTGTGATGTGAGGTGAGTGAGGTGAGTGAGTGAGGTGAGTGCGTGAGGTGAGTGAGTGAGTGAGGTGAGTGAGTGAGGTGAGCGAGGTGAGTGAGCGAGGTGAGTGAGCGAGTGAGGTGAGTGAGTGAGGTAGGTGAGTGAGTGAGGTGAGTGAGTGAGGTGAGTGAGTGAGGGTGAGGTGAGTGAGTGAGGTGAGTGAGTGAGTGTGAGGTGTGTGAGTGAGGTGAGTGAGTGAGGTGAGTGAGTGAGTGAGGTGAGTGAGTGAGGTGAGTGAGTGAGTGAGGTGAGTGAGTGAGGTGAGTGAGTGAGGTGAGAGTGAGGTGAGGTGAGTGAAGTGAGTGAGTGAGGTGAGTGGGTGAGGTGAGTGGGTGAGGTGAGTGAGGTGAGTGACGTGAGTGAGGTGAGTCAGGTGAGTGAGGTGAGTGAGGTGAGTCAGGTGAGTGAGGTGAGTGAGGTGAGGTGAGTGAGGTGAGGTGAGTGAGGTAGGTGAGTGAGTGTGGTGAGTGAGGTGAGGTGAGGTAGTGAGGTGAGGAGAGTGAGGTGAGTGAGGTGAGTGAGTGAGGTGAGTGAGTGAGTGAGGTGAGTGAGTGAGTGAGGGTGAGGTGAGTGAGGTGAGTGAGTGAGGTGAGTGAGTGAGGTGAGTGAGTGAGTGTGAGGTGTGTGAGTGAGGTGAGTGAGTGAGGTGAGTGAGTGAGTGAGGTGAGTGAGTGAGGTGAGTGAGTGAGGTGAGAGTGAGGTGAGGTGAGTGAAGTGAGTGAGTGAGGTGAGTGGGTGAGGTGAGTGGGTGAGGTGAGTGAGGTGAGGTGAGTGAGGTGAGTGACGTGAGTGAGGTGAGTCAGGTGAGTGAGGTGAGTCAGGTGAGTGAGGTGAGGTGAGTGAGGTAGGTGAGTGAGTGTGGTGAGTGAGGTGAGGTGAGGTAGTGAGGTGAGGAGAGTGAGGTGAGTGAGGTGAGTGAGTGAGGTGAGTGAGTGAGTGAGGTGAGTGAGTGAGTGAGGTGAGTGAGGTGTGAGTGAGTGAGGTGAGTGAGTGAGTATGAGTGAGTGAGTGAGGTGAGTGAGTGAGGTGAGTGGGTGAGTGGGGTGGGTGAGTGAGTGAGTGTGAGGTGAGTGAGGTGAGTGAGGTGAGTGAGTGAGTGAGGTGAGTGAGGGAGGTGAGTCAGGTGAGTGAGGTGAGGTGAGCGAGGTGCGTGAGTGTGGTGAGTGAGGTGAGGTGAGTGAGGTGAGGTAGTGAGGTGAGTGAGTGAGCTGAGTGAGTGAGGTGAGTGAGTAGGGTGAGTGAGTGAGGTGAGTGAGTGTGAGGTGAGTGAGTGAGGTGAGTGCGTGAGGTGAGTGCGTGAGGTGAGTGAGTGAGGTGAGTGAGTGAGGTGAGTGCGTGAGGTGAGTGAGTGAGTGAGGTGAGTGAGTGAGGTGAGCGAGGTGAGTGAGTGAGGTGAGTGAGGTGAGCGAGATGAGTGAGCGAGGTGAGTGAGCGAGGTGAGTGAGCGAGGTGAGTGAGCGAGGTGAGTGAGCGAGTGAGGTGAGTGAGTGAGGTAGGTGAGTGACTGAGGTGAGTGAGTGAGGTGAGTGAGTGAGGTGAGTGAGGAGAGTGAGAGGTGAGTGAGTGAGGTGAGTGAGTGAGGTGAGTGAGTGTGAGGTGAGTGAGGTGAGTGAGGTGAGTGAGGTGAGTGAGTGAGGTGAGTGAGTGAGGTGAGTGAGGTGAGTGAGTGAGGTGAGTGAGTGAGTAAGTGAGTGAGGTGGGTGAGTGAGTGAGGTGAGTGAGGTGAGTGAGGTGAGGTGAGTGTGAGGTGAGCGAAGTGAGTGAGTGAGGTGAGTGAGCTGAGTGAGGTGAGGTGTGAGGTGAGTGGGTGAGGTGAGTGAGGTGAGGTGAGTGAGGTGAGTGTGGTGAGGTGAGTGAGGGAGGTGAGGGAGGTGAGTGAGGTGAGTCAGGTGAGTGAGGTGGCGTGAGCGAGGTGAGGTGAGTGAGTGAGGTGAGGTGAGTGAGTGAGGTGAGTGAGTGTGGTGAGTGAGGTGAGTGAGGTGAGGTGAGTGAGTGAGGTGAGTGAGGTGAGTGAGTGAGGTGAGTGAGGTGAGAGAGTTGAGTGAGAGGTGAGTGAGAGGTTGAGTGAGTGAGTGAGGTGAGTGAGTGAGTGTGAGGTGAGTGAGTGAGGTGAGGTGAGTGAGGTGAGTGAGCGAGGTGAGTGAGCGAGGTGAGTGAGCGAGTGAGGTGAGTGAGTGAGGTGAGTGGGTGAGGTGGGTGAGTGAGGTGAGGTGAGTGAAGTGAGTGAGTGAGTGAGGTGAGTGAGGTGAGTGGGTGAGGTGAGTGGGTGAGGTGAGTGAGGTGAGGTGAGTGAGGTGAGTCAGGTGAGTGAGGTGAGGTGAGTGAGGTGAGTGAGTGAGGTGAGTGCGTGAGGTGAGTGCGTGAGGTGAGTGAGTGAGTGAGGTGAGTGAGTGAGGTGAGTGAGTGAGGTGAGCGAGGTGAGTGAGCGAGTGAGG
This sequence comes from Somniosus microcephalus, assembly GCF_052327205.1. NCBI lineage: Eukaryota > Metazoa > Chordata > Chondrichthyes > Squaliformes > Somniosidae > Somniosus > Somniosus microcephalus. Next base: position 11,351 of record NW_028226575.1, read on the forward strand.
TGAGTGAGTGAGGTGAGTGAGTGAGTGTGAGGTGAGTGAGGGAGTGTGAGGTGAGTGAGTGAGGTGAGTGAGTGTGAGGTGAGTGAGTGAGGTGAGTGAGTGAGGTGAGTGAGTGAGGTGAGTGAGTGAGGTGAGTGAGTGAGGTGAGTGAGTGAGTGAGTGAGGTGGGTGAGTGAGTGAGGTGAGTGAGTGAGGTGAGGTGAGTGAGGTGAGGTGAGCGAAGTGAGTGAGTGAGGTGAGTGAGCTGAGTGAGGTGAGGTGTGAGGTGAGTGGGTGAGGTGAGTGAGGTGAGTGAGGTGAGTGAGGTGAGTGTGGTGAGTGAGGGAGGTGAGTGAGGTGAGTGAGGTGAGTGAGGTGGGGTGAGCGAGGTGAGGTGAGTGAGTGAGGTGAGGTGAGTGAGGTGAGTGAGTGTGGTGAGTGAGGTGAGGTGAGGTAGTGAGGTGAGTGAGTGAGCTGAGTGAGTGAGGTGAGTGAGGTGAGTGAGTGAGGTGAGTGAGTGAGGTGAGTGAGTGAGGTGAGTGAGTGAGGTGAGAGAGCTGAGTGAGTGAGGTGAGTGAGTGAGGTGAGTGAGTGAGGTGAGTGAGGTGAATGAGTGAGTGTGAGGTGAGTGAGTGAGGTGAGTGAATGAGGTGAGGTGAGTGAGTGAGGTGAGTGACGTGAGTGAGGTGGGTGAGGTGGGTGAGTGAGTGAGGTGAGTGAGTGAGGTGAGGTGAGTGAAGTGAGTGAGGTGAGTGAGGTGAGTGAGGTGAGGTGAGTGAGGTGAGTGGTAAGTGAGGTGAGTGAGGGAGGTGAGTCAGGTGAGTGAGGTGAGGTGAGCGAGGTGAGGTGAGTGAGGTGAGTGAGTGAGCTGAGTGCGTGAGGTGAGTGCGTGAGTTGAGTGCGTGAGGTGAGTGCGTGAGGTGAGTGCGTGAGTGAGGTGAGGGAGTGAGGTGAGCGAGGTGAGTGAGCGAGTGAGGTGAGTGAGTGAGTGTGAGTGAGGTGAGTGAGTGAGGTGAGTGAGTGAGGTGAGTGAATGAGGTAAGTGAATGAGGTGAGGTGAGTGAGTGAGGTGAGTGAGTGAGTGAGGTGAGTGAGGTGAGGGAGTGAGGTGAGTGAGTGAGGTGAGTGGGTGAGGTGAGTGAGGTGAGTCAGGTGAGTGAGTGAGGTGAGTGAGGGAGGTGAGTCAGGTGAGTGAGGTGAGGTGAGGTAGTGAGGTGAGTGAGGTGAGTGAGGGAGGTGAGTGAGGTGAGTGAGTGAGGTGAGTGAGTGAGGTGAGTGAGTAGGGTGAGTGAGTGAGGTGAGTGAGTGAGTGAGGTGAGTGTGAGGTGAGTGAGGTGAGTGCGTGAGGTGAGTGAGTAGGGTGAGTGAGTAGGGTGAGTGAGGTGAGTGAGGTGAGTGCGTGAGCTGAGTGCGTGAGGTGAGTGAGTGAGGTGAGTGAGTGAGGTGAGTGAGTAGGGTGAGTGAGTAGGGTGAGTGAGTGAGGTGAGTGAGTGAGTGAGGTGAGTGAGTGTGATGTGAGGTGAGTGAGGTGAGTGAGTGAGGTGAGTGCGTGAGGTGAGTGAGTGAGTGAGGTGAGTGAGTGAGGTGAGCGAGGTGAGTGAGCGAGGTGAGTGAGCGAGTGAGGTGAGTGAGTGAGGTAGGTGAGTGACTGAGGTGAGTGAGTGAGGTGAGTGAGTGAGGTGAGTGAGTGAGGGTGAGGTGAGTGAGGTGAGTGAGTGAGGTGAGTGAGTGAGTGTGAGGTGTGTGAGTGAGGTGAGTGAGTGAGGTGAGTGAGTGAGTGAGGTGAGTGAGTGAGGTGAGTGAGGTGAGAGTGAGGTGAGGTGAGTGAAGTGAGTGAGTGAGGTGAGTGGGTGAGGTGAGTGAGGTGAGTGAGGTGAGGTGAGTGAGGTGAGTGAGGTGAGTGAGGTGAGTGAGGTGAGTCAGGTGAGTGAGGTGAGGTGAGTGAGGTAGGTGAGTGAGTGTGGTGAGTGAGGTGAGGTGAGGTAGTGAGGTGAGGATAGTGAGGTGAGTGAGGTGAGTGAGTGAGGTGAGTGAGTGAGTGAGGTGAGTGAGTGAGTGAGTGAGGTGAGTGAGGTGTGAGTGAGTGAGGTGAGTGAGTGAGTATGAGTGAGTGAGTGAGGTGAGTGAGTGAGGTGAGTGGGTGAGTGGGGTGGGTGAGTGAGTGAGTGTGAGGTGAGGTGAGTGAGGTGAGTGAGTGAGTGAGGTGAGTGAGGGAGGTGAGTCAGGTGAGTGAGGTGAGGTGAGCGAGGTGCGTGAGTGTGGTGAGTGAGGTGAGGTAGTGAGGTGAGTGAGTGAGCTGAGTGAGTGAGGTGAGTGAGTAGGGTGAGTGAGTGAGGTGAGTGAGTGTGAGGTGAGTGCGTGAGGTGAGTGCGTGAGGTGAGTGAGTGAGGTGAGTGAGTGAGGTGAGTGCGTCAGGTGAGTGAGTGAGTGAGGTGAGTGAGTGAGGTGAGCGAGGTGAGTGAGTGAGGTGAGTGAGGTGAGCGAGATGAGTGAGCGAGGTGAGTGAGCGAGGTGAGTGAGCGAGGTGAGTGAGCGAGGTGAGTGAGCGAGTGAGGTGAGTGAGTGAGGTAGGTGAGTGACTGAGGTGAGTGAGTGAGGTGAGTGAGTGAGGTGAGTGAGGAGAGTGAGAGGTGAGTGAGTGAGGTGAGTGAGTGAGGTGAGTGAGTGAGGTGAGTGAGTGAGGTGAGTGAGTGTGAGGTGAGTGAGGTGAGTGAGGTGAGTGAGTGAGGTGAGTGAGTGAGGTGAGTGAGGTGAGTGAGTGAGGTGAGTGAGTGAGTAAGTGAGTGAGGTGGGTGAGTGAGTGAGGTGAGTGAGGTGAGGTGAGGTGAGTGTGAGGTGAGCGAAGTGAGTGAGTGAGGTGAGTGAGCTGAGTGAGGTGAGGTGTGAGGTGAGTGGGTGAGGTGAGTGAGGTGAGGTGAGTGAGGTGAGTGTGGTGAGGTGAGTGAGGGAGGTGAGGGAGGTGAGTGAGGTGAGTCAGGTGAGTGAGGTGGCGTGAGCGAGGTGAGGTGAGTGAGTGAGGTGAGTGAGTGTGGTGAGTGAGGTGAGTGAGGTGAGGTGAGTGAGTGAGGTGAGTGAGGTGAGTGAGTGAGGTGAGTGAGGTGAGAGAGTTGAGTGAGAGGTGAGTGAGAGGTTGAGTGAGTGAGTGAGGTGAGTGAGTGAGTGTGAGGTGAGTGAGTGAGGTGAGTGAGGTGAGTGAGCGAGGTGAGTGAGCGAGGTGAGTGAGCGAGGTGAGTGAGCGAGTGAGGTGAGTGAGTGAGGTGAGTGAGTGAGGTGGGTGAGGTGGGTGAGTGAGGTGAGGTGAGTGAAGTGAGTGTGAGTGAGGTGAGTGAGGTGAGTGGGTGAGGTGAGTGGGTGAGGTGAGTGAGGTGAGGTGAGTGAGGTGAGTCAGGTGAGTGAGGTGAGGTGAGTGAGGTGAGTGAGTGAGGTGAGTGCGTGAGGTGAGTGCGTGAGGTGAGTGAGTGAGTGAGGTGAGTGAGTGAGGTGAGCGAGGTGAGTGAGCGAGTGAGGTGAGTGAGTGAGGTGAGTGAGGTGAGTGAGTGAGTGTGAGGTGAGTGAGGGAGTGTGAGGTGAGTGAGTGAGGTGAGTGAGTGTGAGGTGAGTGAGTGAGGTGAGGGAGTGAGGTGAGCGAGGTGAGTGAGCGAGTGAGGTGAGTGAGGTAGGTGAGTGAGTGAGGTGAGTGAGTGAGGTGAGTGAGTGAGTGTGAGGTGAGTGAGGGAGTGTGAGGTGAGTGAGTGAGGTGAGTGAGTGTGAGGTGAGTGAGTGAGGTGAGTGGGTGAGTGAGGTGAGTGAGTGAGGTGAGTGAGTGAGGTGAGTGAGTGAGGTGAGTGAGTGAGGTGAGTGAGTGAGGTGAGTGAGTGTGGGTGAGTGAGGTGAGTGAGTGAGGTGAGTGAGGTAGGTGAGTGAGGTGAGTGAATGAGGTGAGGTGAGTGAGAGGTGAGTGAGTGTGAGGTGAATGAGGTGAGTGAGTGAGGTGAGTGAGTGAGGTGAGTGCGTGAGGTGAGTGAGTGAGTGAGGTGAGTGAGGTGAGGGAGTGAGGTGAGTGAGTGAGGTGAGTGAGTGTGAGGTGAGTGAGGTGAGTGAGGTGAGTGAGTGAGGTGAGTGAGTGAGGTGAGTGAGGTGAGTGAGTGAGGTGAGTGAGTGAGTAAGTGAGTGAGGTGGGTGAGTGAGTGAGGTGAGTGAGGTGAGGTGAGGTGAGTGTGAGGTGAGCGAAGTGAGTGAGTGAGGTGAGTGAGCTGAGTGAGGTGAGGTGTGAGGTGAGTGGGTGAGGTGAGTGAGGTGAGGTGAGTGAGGTGAGTGTGGTGAGGTGAGTGAGGGAGGTGAGGGAGGTGAGTGAGGTGAGTCAGGTGAGTGAGGTGGCGTGAGCGAGGTGAGGTGAGTGAGTGAGGTGAGTGAGTGTGGTGAGTGAGGTGAGTGAGGTGAGGTGAGTGAGTGAGGTGAGTGAGGTGAGTGAGTGAGGTGAGTGAGGTGAGAGAGTTGAGTGAGAGGTGAGTGAGAGGTTGAGTGAGTGAGTGAGGTGAGTGAGTGAGTGTGAGGTGAGTGAGTGAGGTGAGTGAGGTGAGTGAGCGAGGTGAGTGAGCGAGGTGAGTGAGCGAGGTGAGTGAGCGAGTGAGGTGAGTGAGTGAGGTGAGTGAGTGAGGTGGGTGAGGTGGGTGAGTGAGGTGAGGTGAGTGAAGTGAGTGTGAGTGAGGTGAGTGAGGTGAGTGGGTGAGGTGAGTGGGTGAGGTGAGTGAGGTGAGGTGAGTGAGGTGAGTCAGGTGAGTGAGGTGAGGTGAGTGAGGTGAGTGAGTGAGGTGAGTGCGTGAGGTGAGTGCGTGAGGTGAGTGAGTGAGTGAGGTGAGTGAGTGAGGTGAGCGAGGTGAGTGAGCGAGTGAGGTGAGTGAGTGAGGTGAGTGAGGTGAGTGAGTGAGTGTGAGGTGAGTGAGGGAGTGTGAGGTGAGTGAGTGAGGTGAGTGAGTGTGAGGTGAGTGAGTGAGGTGAGGGAGTGAGGTGAGCGAGGTGAGTGAGCGAGTGAGGTGAGTGAGGTAGGTGAGTGAGTGAGGTGAGTGAGTGAGGTGAGTGAGTGAGTGTGAGGTGAGTGAGGGAGTGTGAGGTGAGTGAGTGAGGTGAGTGAGTGTGAGGTGAGTGAGTGAGGTGAGTGGGTGAGTGAGGTGAGTGAGTGAGGTGAGTGAGTGAGGTGAGTGAGTGAGGTGAGTGAGTGAGGTGAGTGAGTGAGGTGAGTGAGTGTGGGTGAGTGAGGTGAGTGAGTGAGGTGAGTGAGGTAGGTGAGTGAGGTGAGTGAATGAGGTGAGGTGAGTGAGAGGTGAGTGAGTGTGAGGTGAATGAGGTGAGTGAGTGAGGTGAGTGAGTGAGGTGAGTGCGTGAGGTGAGTGAGTGAGTGAGGTGAGTGAGGTGAGGGAGTGAGGTGAGTGAGTGAGGTGAGTGGGTGAGGTGAGTGAGGTGAGTCAGGTGAGTGAGTGAGGTGAGTGAGTCAGGTGAGTGAGGTGAGGTGAGGTAGTGAGGTGAGTGAGGTGAGTGAGGGAGGTGAGTGAGGTGAGTGAGTGAGGTGAGTGAGTGAGGTGAGTGAGTAGGGTGAGTGAGTGAGGTGAGTGAGTGAGTGAGGTGAGTGTGAGGTGAGTGAGGTGAGTGCGTGAGGTGAGTGAGTAGGGTGAGTGAGTAGGGTGAGTGAGGTGAGTGAGGTGAGTGCGTGAGCTGAGTGCGTGAGGTGAGTGAGTGAGTGAGGTGAGTGAGTGAGGTGAGTGAGTAGGGTGAGTGAGTAGGGTGAGTGAGTGAGGTGAGTGAGTGAGTGAGGTGAGTGAGTGTGATGTGAGGTGAGTGAGGTGAGTGAGTGAGGTGAGTGCGTGAGGTGAGTGAGTGAGTGAGGTGAGTGAGTGAGGTGAGCGAGGTGAGTGAGCGAGGTGAGTGAGCGAGTGAGGTGAGTGAGTGAGGTAGGTGAGTGACTGAGGTGAGTGAGTGAGGTGAGTGAGTGAGGTGAGTGAGTGAGGGTGAGGTGAGTGAGGTGAGTGAGTGAGGTGAGTGAGTGAGTGTGAGGTGTGTGAGTGAGGTGAGTGAGTGAGGTGAGTGAGTGAGTGAGGTGAGTGAGTGAGGTGAGTGAGGTGAGAGTGAGGTGAGGTGAGTGAAGTGAGTGAGTGAGGTGAGTGGGTGAGGTGAGTGGGTGAGGTGAGTGAGGTGAGTGAGGTGAGGTGAGTGAGGTGAGTGACGTGAGTGAGGTGAGTGAGGTGAGTGAGGTGAGTCAGGTGAGTGAGGTGAGGTGAGTGAGGTAGGTGAGTGAGTGTGGTGAGTGAGGTGAGGTGAGGTAGTGAGGTGAGGATAGTGAGGTGAGTGAGGTGAGTGAGTGAGGTGAGTGAGTGAGTGAGGTGAGTGAGTGAGTGAGTGAGGTGAGTGAGGTGTGAGTGAGTGAGGTGAGTGAGTGAGTATGAGTGAGTGAGTGAGGTGAGTGAGTGAGGTGAGTGGGTGAGTGGGGTGGGTGAGTGAGTGAGTGTGAGGTGAGGTGAGTGAGGTGAGTGAGTGAGTGAGGTGAGTGAGGGAGGTGAGTCAGGTGAGTGAGGTGAGGTGAGCGAGGTGCGTGAGTGTGGTGAGTGAGGTGAGGTAGTGAGGTGAGTGAGTGAGCTGAGTGAGTGAGGTGAGTGAGTAGGGTGAGTGAGTGAGGTGAGTGAGTGTGAGGTGAGTGCGTGAGGTGAGTGCGTGAGGTGAGTGAGTGAGGTGAGTGAGTGAGGTGAGTGCGTGAGGTGAGTGAGTGAGTGAGGTGAGTGAGTGAGGTGAGCGAGGTGAGTGAGTGAGGTGAGTGAGGTGAGCGAGATGAGTGAGCGAGGTGAGTGAGCGAGGTGAGTGAGCGAGTGAGGTGAGTGAGTGAGGTAGGTGAGTGACTGAGGTGAGTGAGTGAGGTGAGTGAGTGAGGTGAGTGAGGAGAGTGAGAGGTGAGTGAGTGAGAGGTGAGTGAGTGAGGTGAGTGAGTGAGGTGAGTGAGGTGAGTGAGTGAGGTGAGTGAGTGTGAGGTGAGTGAGGTGAGTGAGGTGAGTGAGTGAGGTGAGTGAGTGAGGTGAGTGAGGTGAGTGAGTGAGGTGAGTGAGTGAGTAAGTGAGTGAGGTGGGTGAGTGAGTGAGGTGAGTGAGGTGAGGTGAGTGTGAGGTGAGCGAAGTGAGTGAGTGAGGTGAGTGAGCTGAGTGAGGTGAGGTGTGAGGTGAGTGGGTGAGGTGAGTGAGGTGAGGTGAGTGAGGTGAGTGTGGTGAGGTGAGTGAGGGAGGTGAGGGAGGTGAGTGAGGTGAGTCAGGTGAGTGAGGTGGCGTGAGCGAGGTGAGGTGAGTGAGTGAGGTGAGGTGAGTGAGTGAGGTGAGTGAGGTGAGTGAGTGTGGTGAGTGAGGTGAGTGAGGTGAGTGAGTGAGGTGAGTGAGTGAGGTGAGTGAGGTGAGAGAGTTGAGTGAGAGGTTGAGTGAGTGAGTGAGGTGAGTGAGTGAGTGTGAGGTGAGTGAGTGAGGTGAGTGAGGTGAGTGAGCGAGGTGAGTGAGCGAGGTGAGTGAGCGAGGTGAGTGAGCGAGTGAGGTGAGTGAGTGAGGTGAGTGAGTGAGGTGGGTGAGGTGGGTGAGTGAGGTGAGGTGAGTGAAGTGAGTGTGAGTGAGGTGAGTGAGGTGAGTGGGTGAGGTGAGTGGGTGAGGTGAGTGAGGTGAGGTGAGTGAGGTGAGTCAGGTGAGTGAGGTGAGGTGAGTGAGGTGAGTGAGTGAGGTGAGTGCGTGAGGTGAGTGCGTGAGGTGAGTGAGTGAGTGAGGTGAGTGAGTGAGGTGAGCGAGGTGAGTGAGCGAGTGAGGTGAGTGAGTGAGGTGAGTGAGGTGAGTGAGTGAGTGTGAGGTGAGTGAGGGAGTGTGAGGTGAGTGAGTGAGGTGAGTGAGTGTGAGGTGAGTGAGTGAGGTGAGGGAGTGAGGTGAGCGAGGTGAGTGAGCGAGTGAGGTGAGTGAGGTAGGTGAGTGAGTGAGGTGAGTGAGTGAGGTGAGTGAGTGAGTGTGAGGTGAGTGAGGGAGTGTGAGGTGAGTGAGTGAGGTGAGTGAGTGTGAGGTGAGTGAGTGAGGTGAGTGGGTGAGTGAGGTGAGTGAGTGAGTGAGGTGAGTGAGTGAGGTGAGTGAGTGAGGTGAGTGAGTGAGGTGAGTGAGTGTGGGTGAGTGAGGTGAGTGAGTGAGGTGAGTGAGGTAGGTGAGTGAGGTGAGTGAATGAGGTGAGGTGAGTGAGAGGTGAGTGAGTGTGAGGTGAATGAGGTGAGTGAGTGAGGTGAGTGAGTGAGGTGAGTGCGTGAGGTGAGTGAGTGAGTGAGGTGAGTGAGGTGAGGGAGTGAGGTGAGTGAGCGAGTGAGGTGAGTGAGGTAGGTGAGTGAGTGAGGTGAGTGAGTGAGGTGAGTGAGGTGAGTGAGTGAGTGTGAGGTGAGTGAGGGAGTGTGAGGTGAGTGAGTGAGGTGAGTGAGTGTGAGGTGAGTGAGTGAGGTGAGGGAGTGAGGTGAGCGAGGTGAGTGAGCGAGTGAGGTGAGTGAGGTAGGTGAGTGAGTGAGGTGAGTGAGGTGAGTGAGTGAGTGTGAGGTGAGTGAGGGAGTGTGAGGTGAGTGAGGTGAGTGAGTGTGAGGTGAGTGAGTGAGGTGAGTGAGGTGAGTGGGTGAGTGAGGTGAGTGAGTGAGGTGAGTGAGTGAGGTGAGTGAGTGAGGTGAGTGAGTGTGGGTGAGTGAGGTGAGTGAGTGAGGTGAGTGAGGTAGGTGAGTGAGTGAGGTGAGTGAATGAGGTGAGGTGAGTGAGAGGTGAGTGAGTGTGAGGTGAATGAGGTGAGTGAGTGAGGTGAGTGAGTGAGGTGAGTGAGGTGAGTGAGTGAGGTGAGTGAGGAGAGTGAGAGGTGAGTGAGGTGAGTGAGTGAGTGAGTGAGTGAGGTGGGTGAGTGAGTGAGGTGAGTGAGTGAGGTGAGGTGAGTGAGGTGAGGTGAGCGAAGTGAGTGAGTGAGGTGAGTGAGCTGAGTGAGGTGAGGTGTGAGGTGAGTGGGTGAGGTGAGTGAGGTGAGTGAGGTGAGTGAGGTGAGTGTGGTGAGGTGAGTGAGGGAGGTGAGTGAGGGAGGTGAGTGAGGTGAGTCAGGTGAGTGAGGTGGGGTGAGCGAGGTGAGGTGAGTGAGTGAGGTGAGTGAGGTGAGTGAGTGTGGTGAGTGAGGTGAGGTAGTGAGGTGAGTGAGTGAGCTGAGTGAGTGAGGTGAGTGAGGTGAGTGAGTGAGGTGAGTGAGTGAGGTGAGTGAGTGAGGTGAGAGAGCTGAGTGAGTGAGGTGAGTGAGTGAGGTGAGTGAGGTGAATGAGTGAGTGTGAGGTGAGTGAGTGAGGTGAGTGAATGAGGTGAGGTGAGTGAGTGAGGTGAGTGAGGTGGGTGAGGTGGGTGAGTGAGTGAGGTGAGTGAGGTGAGGTGAGTGAAGTGAGTGAGGTGAGGTGAGTGAGGTGAGTGGTGAGTGAGGTGAGTGAGGGAGGTGAGTCAGGTGAGTGAGGTGAGGTGAGCGAGGTGAGGTGAGTGAGGTGAGTGAGTGAGCTGAGTGCGTGAGGTGAGTGCGTGAGGTGAGTGCGTGAGGTGAGTGCGTGAGGTGAGTGCGTGAGTGAGGTGAGGGAGTGAGGTGAGCGAGGTGAGTGAGCGAGTGAGGTGAGTGAGTGAGTGTGAGGTTAGTGAGGTGAGTGAGTGAGTGTGAGGTGAGTGAGTGAGGTGAGTGAGTGAGGTGAGTGAGGTGAGTGAGTGAGTGTGAGGTGAGTGAGTGAGGTGAGTGAGTGAGGTGAGTGAGTGAGGTGAGTGAGTGTGGGTGAGTGAGTGAGGTGAGTGAGGTAGGTGAGTGAGTGAGGTGAGTGAATGAGGTGAGGTGAGTGAGAGGTGAGTGAGTGAGGTGAGTGAGTGTGAGGTGAATGAGGTGAGTGAGTGAGGTGAGTGAGTGAGTGAGGTGAGTGAGTGAGTGAGGTGGGTGAGTGAGCGAGGTGAGTGAGGTGAGGTGAGTGAGGTGAGGTGAGTGAGGTGAGTGAGTGAGGTGAGTGAGGTGAGTGAGCTCAGTGAGGTAGGTGAGTGAGGTGAGTGAGTGAGGTGAGTGAGTAGGGTGAGTGAGTGAGGTGAGTGAGTGAGTGAGGTGAGTGAGTGAGTGAGGTGAGTGAGTGTGAGGTGAGTGAGGTGAGTGAGTGAGGTGGTGAGTGAGGTGGTGAGTGAGTGAGGTGAGAGAGGTGAGTGAGTGAGGTGAGTGAGTGAGTGAGGTGAGTGAGTGTGAGGTGAGTGAGCTGAGTGAGGTGAGGTGTGAGGTGAGTGGGTGAGGTGAGTGAGGTGAGGTGAGTGAGGTGAGTGTGGTGAGGTGAGTGAGGGAGGTGAGGGAGGTGAGTGAGGTGAGTCAGGTGAGTGAGGTGGCGTGAGCGAGGTGAGGTGAGTGAGTGAGGTGAGTGAGTGTGGTGAGTGAGGTGAGTGAGGTGAGGTGAGTGAGTGAGGTGAGTGAGGTGAGTGAGTGAGGTGAGTGAGGTGAGAGAGTTGAGTGAGAGGTGAGTGAGAGGTTGAGTGAGTGAGTGAGGTGAGTGAGTGAGTGTGAGGTGAGTGAGTGAGGTGAGTGAGGTGAGTGAGCGAGGTGAGTGAGCGAGGTGAGTGAGCGAGGTGAGTGAGCGAGTGAGGTGAGTGAGTGAGGTGGGTGAGGTGGGTGAGTGAGGTGAGGTGAGTGAAGTGAGTGTGAGTGAGGTGAGTGAGGTGAGTGGGTGAGGTGAGTGGGTGAGGTGAGTGAGGTGAGGTGAGTGAGGTGAGTCAGGTGAGTGAGGTGAGGTGAGTGAGGTGAGTGAGTGAGGTGAGTGCGTGAGGTGAGTGCGTGAGGTGAGTGAGTGAGTGAGGTGAGTGAGTGAGGTGAGCGAGGTGAGTGAGCGAGTGAGGTGAGTGAGTGAGGTGAGTGAGGTGAGTGAGTGAGTGTGAGGTGAGTGAGGGAGTGTGAGGTGAGTGAGTGAGGTGAGTGAGTGTGAGGTGAGTGAGTGAGGTGAGGGAGTGAGGTGAGCGAGGTGAGTGAGCGAGTGAGGTGAGTGAGGTAGGTGAGTGAGTGAGGTGAGTGAGTGAGGTGAGTGAGTGAGTGTGAGGTGAGTGAGGGAGTGTGAGGTGAGTGAGTGAGGTGAGTGAGTGTGAGGTGAGTGAGTGAGGTGAGTGGGTGAGTGAGGTGAGTGAGTGAGGTGAGTGAGTGAGGTGAGTGAGTGAGGTGAGTGAGTGAGGTGAGTGAGTGAGGTGAGTGAGTGTGGGTGAGTGAGGTGAGTGAGTGAGGTGAGTGAGGTAGGTGAGTGAGGTGAGTGAATGAGGTGAGGTGAGTGAGAGGTGAGTGAGTGTGAGGTGAATGAGGTGAGTGAGTGAGGTGAGTGAGTGAGGTGAGTGCGTGAGGTGAGTGAGTGAGTGAGGTGAGTGAGGTGAGGGAGTGAGGTGAGTGAGTGAGGTGAGTGGGTGAGGTGAGTGAGGTGAGTCAGGTGAGTGAGTGAGGTGAGTGAGTCAGGTGAGTGAGGTGAGGTGAGGTAGTGAGGTGAGTGAGGTGAGTGAGGGAGGTGAGTGAGGTGAGTGAGTGAGGTGAGTGAGTGAGGTGAGTGAGTAGGGTGAGTGAGTGAGGTGAGTGAGTGAGTGAGGTGAGTGTGAGGTGAGTGAGGTGAGTGCGTGAGGTGAGTGAGTAGGGTGAGTGAGTAGGGTGAGTGAGGTGAGTGAGGTGAGTGCGTGAGCTGAGTGCGTGAGGTGAGTGAGTGAGTGAGGTGAGTGAGTGAGGTGAGTGAGTAGGGTGAGTGAGTAGGGTGAGTGAGTGAGGTGAGTGAGTGAGTGAGGTGAGTGAGTGTGATGTGAGGTGAGTGAGGTGAGTGAGTGAGGTGAGTGCGTGAGGTGAGTGAGTGAGTGAGGTGAGTGAGTGAGGTGAGCGAGGTGAGTGAGCGAGGTGAGTGAGCGAGTGAGGTGAGTGAGTGAGGTAGGTGAGTGACTGAGGTGAGTGAGTGAGGTGAGTGAGTGAGGTGAGTGAGTGAGGGTGAGGTGAGTGAGGTGAGTGAGTGAGGTGAGTGAGTGAGTGTGAGGTGTGTGAGTGAGGTGAGTGAGTGAGGTGAGTGAGTGAGTGAGGTGAGTGAGTGAGGTGAGTGAGGTGAGAGTGAGGTGAGGTGAGTGAAGTGAGTGAGTGAGGTGAGTGGGTGAGGTGAGTGGGTGAGGTGAGTGAGGTGAGTGAGGTGAGGTGAGTGAGGTGAGTGACGTGAGTGAGGTGAGTGAGGTGAGTGAGGTGAGTCAGGTGAGTGAGGTGAGGTGAGTGAGGTAGGTGAGTGAGTGTGGTGAGTGAGGTGAGGTGAGGTAGTGAGGTGAGGATAGTGAGGTGAGTGAGGTGAGTGAGTGAGGTGAGTGAGTGAGTGAGGTGAGTGAGTGAGTGAGGTGAGTGAGGTGTGAGTGAGTGAGGTGAGTGAGTGAGTATGAGTGAGTGAGTGAGGTGAGTGAGTGAGGTGAGTGGGTGAGTGGGGTGGGTGAGTGAGTGAGTGTGAGGTGAGGTGAGTGAGGTGAGTGAGTGAGTGAGGTGAGTGAGGGAGGTGAGTCAGGTGAGTGAGGTGAGGTGAGCGAGGTGCGTGAGTGTGGTGAGTGAGGTGAGGTAGTGAGGTGAGTGAGTGAGCTGAGTGAGTGAGGTGAGTGAGTAGGGTGAGTGAGTGAGGTGAGTGAGTGTGAGGTGAGTGCGTGAGGTGAGTGCGTGAGGTGAGTGAGTGAGGTGAGTGAGTGAGGTGAGTGCGTGAGGTGAGTGAGTGAGTGAGGTGAGTGAGTGAGGTGAGCGAGGTGAGTGAGTGAGGTGAGTGAGGTGAGCGAGATGAGTGAGCGAGGTGAGTGAGCGAGGTGAGTGAGCGAGGTGAGTGAGCGAGTGAGGTGAGTGAGTGAGGTAGGTGAGTGACTGAGGTGAGTGAGTGAGGTGAGTGAGTGAGGTGAGTGAGGAGAGTGAGAGGTGAGTGAGTGAGAGGTGAGTGAGTGAGGTGAGTGAGTGAGGTGAGTGAGGTGAGTGAGTGAGGTGAGTGAGTGTGAGGTGAGTGAGGTGAGTGAGGTGAGTGAGTGAGGTGAGTGAGTGAGGTGAGTGAGGTGAGTGAGTGAGGTGAGTGAGTGAGTAAGTGAGTGAGGTGGGTGAGTGAGTGAGGTGAGTGAGGTGAGGTGAGTGTGAGGTGAGCGAAGTGAGTGAGTGAGGTGAGTGAGCTGAGTGAGGTGAGGTGTGAGGTGAGTGGGTGAGGTGAGTGAGGTGAGGTGAGTGAGGTGAGTGTGGTGAGGTGAGTGAGGGAGGTGAGGGAGGTGAGTGAGGTGAGTCAGGTGAGTGAGGTGGCGTGAGCGAGGTGAGGTGAGTGAGTGAGGTGAGGTGAGTGAGTGAGGTGAGTGAGGTGAGTGAGTGTGGTGAGTGAGGTGAGTGAGGTGAGTGAGTGAGGTGAGTGAGTGAGGTGAGTGAGGTGAGAGAGTTGAGTGAGAGGTTGAGTGAGTGAGTGAGGTGAGTGAGTGAGTGTGAGGTGAGTGAGTGAGGTGAGTGAGGTGAGTGAGCGAGGTGAGTGAGCGAGGTGAGTGAGCGAGGTGAGTGAGCGAGTGAGGTGAGTGAGTGAGGTGAGTGAGTGAGGTGGGTGAGGTGGGTGAGTGAGGTGAGGTGAGTGAAGTGAGTGTGAGTGAGGTGAGTGAGGTGAGTGGGTGAGGTGAGTGGGTGAGGTGAGTGAGGTGAGGTGAGTGAGGTGAGTCAGGTGAGTGAGGTGAGGTGAGTGAGGTGAGTGAGTGAGGTGAGTGCGTGAGGTGAGTGCGTGAGGTGAGTGAGTGAGTGAGGTGAGTGAGTGAGGTGAGCGAGGTGAGTGAGCGAGTGAGGTGAGTGAGTGAGGTGAGTGAGGTGAGTGAGTGAGTGTGAGGTGAGTGAGGGAGTGTGAGGTGAGTGAGTGAGGTGCGTGAGTGTGAGGTGAGTGAGTGAGGTGAGGGAGTGAGGTGAGCGAGGTGAGTGAGCGAGTGAGGTGAGTGAGGTAGGTGAGTGAGTGAGGTGAGTGAGTGAGGTGAGTGAGTGAGTGTGAGGTGAGTGAGGGAGTGTGAGGTGAGTGAGTGAGGTGAGTGAGTGTGAGGTGAGTGAGTGAGGTGAGTGGGTGAGTGAGGTGAGTGAGTGAGTGAGGTGAGTGAGTGAGGTGAGTGAGTGAGGTGAGTGAGTGAGGTGAGTGAGTGTGGGTGAGTGAGGTGAGTGAGTGAGGTGAGTGAGGTAGGTGAGTGAGGTGAGTGAATGAGGTGAGGTGAGTGAGAGGTGAGTGAGTGTGAGGTGAATGAGGTGAGTGAGTGAGGTGAGTGAGTGAGGTGAGTGCGTGAGGTGAGTGAGTGAGTGAGGTGAGTGAGGTGAGGGAGTGAGGTGAGTGAGCGAGTGAGGTGAGTGAGGTAGGTGAGTGAGTGAGGTGAGTGAGTGAGGTGAGTGAGGTGAGTGAGTGAGTGTGAGGTGAGTGAGGGAGTGTGAGGTGAGTGAGTGAGGTGAGTGAGTGTGAGGTGAGTGAGTGAGGTGAGGGAGTGAGGTGAGCGAGGTGAGTGAGCGAGTGAGGTGAGTGAGGTAGGTGAGTGAGTGAGGTGAGTGAGGTGAGTGAGTGAGTGTGAGGTGAGTGAGGGAGTGTGAGGTGAGTGAGGTGAGTGAGTGTGAGGTGAGTGAGTGAGGTGAGTGAGGTGAGTGGGTGAGTGAGGTGAGTGAGTGAGGTGAGTGAGTGAGGTGAGTGAGTGAGGTGAGTGAGTGTGGGTGAGTGAGGTGAGTGAGTGAGGTGAGTGAGGTAGGTGAGTGAGTGAGGTGAGTGAATGAGGTGAGGTGAGTGAGAGGTGAGTGAGTGTGAGGTGAATGAGGTGAGTGAGTGAGGTGAGTGAGTGAGGTGAGTGAGGTGAGTGAGTGAGGTGAGTGAGGAGAGTGAGAGGTGAGTGAGGTGAGTGAGTGAGTGAGTGAGTGAGGTGGGTGAGTGAGTGAGGTGAGTGAGTGAGGTGAGGTGAGTGAGGTGAGGTGAGCGAAGTGAGTGAGTGAGGTGAGTGAGCTGAGTGAGGTGAGGTGTGAGGTGAGTGGGTGAGGTGAGTGAGGTGAGTGAGGTGAGTGAGGTGAGTGTGGTGAGGTGAGTGAGGGAGGTGAGTGAGGGAGGTGAGTGAGGTGAGTCAGGTGAGTGAGGTGGGGTGAGCGAGGTGAGGTGAGTGAGTGAGGTGAGTGAGGTGAGTGAGTGTGGTGAGTGAGGTGAGGTAGTGAGGTGAGTGAGTGAGCTGAGTGAGTGAGGTGAGTGAGGTGAGTGAGTGAGGTGAGTGAGTGAGGTGAGTGAGTGAGGTGAGAGAGCTGAGTGAGTGAGGTGAGTGAGTGAGGTGAGTGAGGTGAATGAGTGAGTGTGAGGTGAGTGAGTGAGGTGAGTGAATGAGGTGAGGTGAGTGAGTGAGGTGAGTGAGGTGGGTGAGGTGGGTGAGTGAGTGAGGTGAGTGAGGTGAGGTGAGTGAAGTGAGTGAGGTGAGGTGAGTGAGGTGAGTGGTGAGTGAGGTGAGTGAGGGAGGTGAGTCAGGTGAGTGAGGTGAGGTGAGCGAGGTGAGGTGAGTGAGGTGAGTGAGTGAGCTGAGTGCGTGAGGTGAGTGCGTGAGGTGAGTGCGTGAGGTGAGTGCGTGAGGTGAGTGCGTGAGTGAGGTGAGGGAGTGAGGTGAGCGAGGTGAGTGAGCGAGTGAGGTGAGTGAGTGAGTGTGAGGTTAGTGAGGTGAGTGAGTGAGTGTGAGGTGAGTGAGTGAGGTGAGTGAGTGAGGTGAGTGAGGTGAGTGAGTGAGTGTGAGGTGAGTGAGTGAGGTGAGTGAGTGAGGTGAGTGAGTGAGGTGAGTGAGTGTGGGTGAGTGAGTGAGGTGAGTGAGGTAGGTGAGTGAGTGAGGTGAGTGAATGAGGTGAGGTGAGTGAGAGGTGAGTGAGTGAGGTGAGTGAGTGTGAGGTGAATGAGGTGAGTGAGTGAGGTGAGTGAGTGAGTGAGGTGAGTGAGTGAGTGAGGTGGGTGAGTGAGCGAGGTGAGTGAGGTGAGGTGAGTGAGGTGAGGTGAGTGAGGTGAGTGAGTGAGGTGAGTGAGGTGAGTGAGCTCAGTGAGGTAGGTGAGTGAGGTGAGTGAGTGAGGTGAGTGAGTAGGGTGAGTGAGTGAGGTGAGTGAGTGAGTGAGGTGAGTGAGTGAGTGAGGTGAGTGAGTGTGAGGTGAGTGAGGTGAGTGAGTGAGGTGGTGAGTGAGGTGGTGAGTGAGTGAGGTGAGAGAGGTGAGTGAGTGAGGTGAGTGAGTGAGTGAGGTGAGTGAGTGTGAGGTGAGTGAGGTGAGTGAGTGAGGTGGTGAGTGAGTGAGGTGAGAGAGGTGAGTGAGTGAGGTGAGTGAGGTGAGTGAGGTGAGTGAGTGTGGTGAGTGTGGTGTGGTGAGTGAGGTGAGGTGAGTGAGGTGAGGTGAGTGAGGTGAGTGAGTGAGTGTGAGGTGAGTGAGTGAGGTGAGGTGAGTGAGGTGAGTGAGCGAGGTGAGTGAGCGAGGTGAGTGAGCGAGTGAGGTGAGGTGAGTGAGTGAGGTGAGTGAGTGAGGTGGGTGAGTGAGGTGAGGTGAGTGAAGTGAGTGAGTGAGTGAGTGAGTGAGGTGAGTGGGTGAGGTGAGTGGGTGAGGTGAGTGAGGTGAGGTGAGTGAGGTGAGTGGTGAGTGAGGGAGGTGAGTCAGGTGAGTGAGGTGAGGTGAGTGAGGTGAGTGCGTGAGGTGAGTGCGTGAGGTGAGTGAGTGAGTGAGGTGAGTGAGTGAGGTGAGGGAGTGAGGTGAGCGAGGTGAGTGAGCGAGTGAGGTGAGTGAGGTAGGTGAGTGAGTGAGGTGAGTGAGGTGAGTGAGTGAGTGTGAGGTGAGTGAGGGAGTGTGAGGTGAGTGAGTGAGGTGAGTGAGTGAGGTGAGTGAGTGAGGTGAGTGAGTGAGGTGAGTGAGGTGAGTGAGAGGTGAGTGAGTGAGGTGAGTGAGTGTGAGGTGAGTGAGGTGAGTGAGTGAGTGAGGTGGGTGAGTGAATGAGGTGAGTGAGTGAGGTGAGTGAGGTGAGTGAGGTGAGTGAGTGAGGTGAGTGAGGTGAGTGAGGTGTGAGTTAGGTGAGTGAGGTGAGTGAGTGAGGTGAGTGAGTGAGGTGAGTGAGGTGAGTCAGGTGAGTGAGTGAGGTGAGTGAGGTGAGTCAGGTGAGTGAGTGAGGTGAGTGGGTGAGGTGAGAGAGGTGAGTGAGGTGAGGTGAGTGAGGTGTGAGTGAGTGAGGTGAGTGAGGTGAGTGAGTGAGGTGAGTGAGGGAGGTGAGTGAGGTGAGTCAGTTGAGTGAGGTGAGGTGAGCGAGGTGAGGTGAGTGAGTGTGGTGAGTGAGGTGAGGTGAGTGAGGTGAGGTAGTGAGGTGAGGTGAGTGAGTGAGCTGAGTGAGTGAGGTGAGTGAGGTGAGTGAGTGAGGTGAGTGAGTGAGTGAGGTGAGTGAGTGAGGTGAGTGAGTGTGAGGTGAGTGAGTGAGGTGGTGAGTGAGTGAGGTGAGTGAGGTGAGAGGTGAGTGAGTGAGGTGAGTGAGGTGAGGTGAGTGAGGTGAGGTGAGTGAGGTGAGGTGAGTGAGGTGAGTGAGGTGAGTGAGTGAGGTGAGTGAGGTGAGTCAGGTGAGTGAGGTGAGGTGAGCGAGGTGAGGTGAGCGAGGTGAGGTGAGCGAGGTGAGTGTGGTGAGTGAGGTGAGGTAGTGAGGTGAGTGAGCTGAGTGAGGTGAGTGAGTGAGGTGAGTGAGTGAGGGGTGTGAGTGAGGTGAGTGAGTAGGGTGAGTGAGTGAGTGAGGTGAGTGAGTGAGGTGAGTGAGTGTGAGGTGAGTGAGTGAGGTGGTGAGTGAGTGAGGTGAGAGAGGTGAGTGAGTGAGGTGAGTGAGTGAGGTGAGTGAGTGAGGTGAGTGAGGTGAGTGAGTGTGAGTGAGATGAGTGAGTGAGTGTGAGGTGAGTGAGTGAGTGAGGTGAGTGAGGTGAGTGAATGAGGTGAGTGAGTGTGAGTGAGTGAGGTGAGTGAGTGAGGTGGGTGAGTGAGTGAGGTGAGTGAGGTGGGTGAGGTGGGTGGGTGAGTGAGTGAGGTGAGTGAAGTGAGTGAGTGAGGTGAGTGAGGTGAGTGAGTGAGTGAGGTGAGTGAGGTGGGTGAGGTGGGTGGGTGAGTGAGTGAGGTGAGTGAAGTGAGTGAGTGAGGTGAGTGAGGTGAGTGGGTGAGGTGAGTGGGTGAGGTGAGTGGGTGAGGTGAGTGAGGTGAGTGAGCTGAGGTGAGTGAGGTGAGGTGAGTGAGGTGAGTGAGGTGAGTGAGTGAGTGAGGTGAGTGAGGTGAGTCAGGTGAGGTGAGGTGAGGGAGTGAGGTGAGTGAGTGTGGTGAGTGTGGTGAGTGAGGTGAGGTAGTGAGGTGAGTGAGTGAGGTGAGTGAGTGAGGTGCGTGAGTGAGGTGAGTGAGTGAGGTGAGTGAGTGAGGTGAGTGAGTGAGGTGAGTGAGGTGAGTGAGGTGAGTGAGTGAGGTGAGTGAGTGAGTGTGAGGTGAGTGAGGTGAGTGAGTGTGAGGTGAATGAGGTGAGTGAGTGAGGTGAGTGAGTGAGGTGAGTGAGCGAGTGAGGTGAGTGAGCGAGTGAGGTGAGTGAGTGAGGTGAGTGAGCGAGTGAGGCGAGTGAGGTGAGTGAGTGAGGTGAGTGAGGTGAGTGAGTGAGGTGAGTGAGCGAGTGTGAGTGAGTGAGTGAGAGGTGAGTGAGTGAGGTGAGTGAGTGAGTGAGGTGAGTGAGTGAGGTGAGTGAATGAGGTGAGGTGAGTGAGTGTGAGTGAGGTGAGTGAGCTGAGTGAGGTGGGTGAGGTGCGTGAGTGAGTGAGGTGAGTGAGTGAGGTGAGTGAAGTGAGTGAAGTGAGTGAGGTGAGTGAGGTGAGTGAGTGAGGTGAGTGAGGTGAGGTGAGTGAGGTGAGTGGGTGAGGTGAGGTGAGGTGAGGTGAGTGAGGTGAGTGACGTGAGTGGTGAGTGAGGTGAGTGAGTCAGGTGAGCGAGGTGAGTGAGTGAGGTGAGTGAGTGAGGTGAGTGCGTGAGGTGAGTGAGTGAGGTGAGTGAGTGAGGTGAGTGAGTGAGGTGGGTGAGTGAGTGAGTGAGGTGAGTGAGGTGAGGTGAGTGAGTGAGGTGAGTGAGGAGAGGTGAGTGGGTGAGGTGAGGTGAGTGAGGTGAGGTGAGTGAGGTGAGGTGAGTGAGGTGAGTTAGGTGAGTGAGGTGAGGTGAGTGAGGTGAGTGAGTGAGGTGAGTGAGGGAGGTGATGAGGTGAGGTGAGCGAGGTGAGTGAGTGAGGTGAGTGAGGTGAGGTGAGTGAGTGTGGTGAGTGAGGTGAGGTGAGTGAGGTGAGGTGAGTGAGGTGAGGTAGTGAGGTGAGGTGAGTGAGTGAGTGAGCTGAGTGAGGTGAGTGAGTAGGGTGAGTGAGGTGAGTGAGTGAGGTGAGTGAGTGTGAGGTGAGTGAGGTGAGTGAGTGAGGTGGTAGGTGAGTGAGGTGAGAGAGGTGAGTGAGTGAGGTGAGTGAGATGAGCGAGGTGAGGTGAGTGAGTGAGGTGAGTGAGCTGAGTGAGGGAGGTGAGGGAGGTGAGTCAGGTGAGTGAGGTGAGGTGAGTGAGTGTGGTGAGTGAGGTGAGGTGAGTGAGTAGGGTGAGTGAGTGAGTGAGGTGAGTGAGGTGAGTGAGTTGAGTGTGAGGTGGTGAGTGAGTGAGGTGAGTGAGGTGAGAGGTGAGTGAGGTGAGTGAGTGAGGTGAGTGAGGTGAGTGAGTGTGAGTGAGTGGGGTGAGTGAGTGAGTGTGAGGTGAGTGAGGTGAGTGAGTGAGGTGAGTGAATGACGTGAGTGAGTGTGATGTGAGTGAGGTGAGGTGAGTGAAGTGAGTGAGTGAGGTGAGTGAGTGAGTGAGGTGAGTGAGGTGAGTGGGTGAGGTGAGTGGGTGAGGTGAGTGAGGTGAGTGAGGTGAGGTGAGTGAGGTGAGTCAGGTGAGTGAGTGAGGTGAGTGAGGGAGGTGAGTCAGGTGAGGTGAGCGAGGTGAGGTGAGTGAGGTGAGGGAGTGAGTGTGGTGAGGTGAGTGAGGTGAGGTGGTGAGGTGAGTGAGTGAGGTGAGAGTGAGGTGAGTGAGTGAGTGAGTGAGTGAGGTGAGTGAGTGAGGTGAGTGAGGTGAGTGAGTGAGTGTGAGGTGAGTGAGTGAGGTGAGTGAGGTGAGTGAGTGAGGTGAGTGTGAGGTGAATGAGGTGAGTGAGTGAGGTGAGTGAGTGAGTGAGGTGGGTGAGTGAGTGAGGTGAGTGAGGTGAGTGAGGTGAGTGAGTGAGTGAGGTGAGTGAGTGAGGTGAGTGAGTGTGAGTGAGGTGAGTGAGGGAGGTGAGTGAGGTGAGTGAGGTGAGTGAGGTGAGTGAGGTGAGGTGAGTGAGTGAGGTGAGTGAGGTGAGGTGAGTGAGTGTGGTGAGTGTGGTGAGTGGGTGAGGTGAGTGAGGTGAGGTGAGTGAGGTGAGTGAGGTGAGTGAGTGAGGTGAGTGAGTGAGGTGAGTGAGTGAGGTGAGTGAGTGTGAGTGAGGTGAGTGAGTGAGGTGAGTGAGGGAGGTGAGTGAGGTGAGTCAGGTGAGTGAGGTGAGGTGAGCGAGGTGAGTGAGGTGAGGTGAGTGAGTGTGGTGAGTGAGGTGAGGTGAGTGAGGTGAGGTAGTGAGGTGAGGTGAGTGAGTGAGGTGAGGTGAGGTGAGTGAGTGAGGTGAGTGAGTGAGGTGAGTGAGTAGGGTGAGTGAGTGAGGTGAGTGAGTGAGTGAGGTGAGTGAGTGAGTGAGGTGAGTGAGGTGAGGTGAGTGAGGTGAGTGAGTGAGGTGAGTAGGTGAGTGAGGTGAGTGAGGAGGTGGTCAGGAGAGGTGAGCGAGGTGAGGGAGTGAGGTGAGTGAGTGTGGTGAGTGAGGTGAGTGAGGTGAGGTAGTGAGGTGAGTGAGTGAGGTGAGTGAGGTGAGAGGTGAGTGAGAGGTGAGTGAGTGAGGTGAGTGAGTGAGGTGAGCGAGTGAGGTGAGTGAGTGTGAGTGAGGTGA
>NW_028226576.1:0-32310 GCF_052327205.1 Somniosus microcephalus
CTTCTCTCCTCCCCCAGTAGGAATGGGAGTTTTTGGTTGTCAGTCAGATTTCTGAATTCAGGGCATATTTGTGAGAATTTTTGATAGAAATTCTCTCTGATGCCCTGATATTTTCCACAGGCTGTGAGGAAGTGCATCTCTGTCTCAACTACTCCCTGACTGCAGTGAGAGCATATCCTGTCTTCTCTTGGCAGCCTTGTCTGCCTGTGTCTGCCTTTTTCGATCGCTAGGCTATGTTCGCTAAGTCTGTACTTGTCAAGGTTCTTCTCAGTTTGTTATCCTTTACCATGGTCAGGTAATCAGCTATGTTGTATTGTCTGTTTAGGGCCAAGTAGCAATTGAGTTTGCTTTGGGTTTTTGTTGTTTCTGCCCAATATGACAGATATTTTTCCTTTTGCTTAGCGACGATTGTGTTGGGTCGAATTCTTTGTGTTACCCTGTCACTGTCCTGGGGCTGGTTATTGTTAGTATTGTTATTAGTTACTTTATTGAGTCCCAGGACTAGTTGACTGAGGGTATTCTTCTTTATGGTCAGCTCTTGGCATTTCAGGGCGTCGTAGTGATAGCATTGGGGGTTGCTCATTTGTAGGTGATTCCAAAATTTGGTGGCTCTTTTTTGGATAGTGATTATTAATGGGTATTGGCCTAGTTCCGCCCTGCATGCGTTGTTTACTGTTTTCCTTTGAGTCCGGAGGATACTTTTACAGAATTCCGCATGTAGGATCTCAATTGGGTGTTTGTCCCATTTTGCAAAATCTTGTTGTGTTAGTGGTCCCCAGACCTCACTGCCATAGAGTGCAATTGGTTCAATTACTGATTTGAAAATTTTGAGCCAAATGCTAATTGGGATTTCTATTTGGATTGATTTTTTGATGGCATAGAAAGCCCTTCTTGCTTTCTCTTTCAGTTCATTCACAGCCAGTTTGAAGTTTCCCGTAGAACTGATTTTAAGCCCAAGTATGTGTACACCTCCCCCACCCCATTCACCAGCCCACCCCCCCCCCAACCCCATTCACCAGCGCACACCTCCCCCACCCCGAGCACCAGCTCACACCTCCCCCACCCCATTCACCTCCCCACACCCCCCCACCCCATTCACCAGCTCACACCTCCCCCACCCCATTCACCAGCCCACACATCCCCCACCCCATTCACCAGCCCACACCTCCCCCACCCCATTCACCAGCCCACACCTCCCCCACCCCATTCACCAGCCCACCCCCCCCCACCCATTCACCAGCTCACAACCCCCCCCACCCCATTCACCAGCTCACACCTCCCCCACCCCATTCACCAGCTCACAACACCCCCACCCCATTCACCAGCCCACACCTCCCCCTCCCCGAGCACCAGCTCACACCCCCCACCCCATTCACCAGCTCACACCACCCCCACCCCATTCACCAGCCCACACCTCCCCCCACCCCATTCACCAGCCCACACCTCCCCCACCCCATTCACCAGCCCACCCCCCCCACCCCATTCACCAGCTCACAACCCCCCCACCCCATTCACCAGCCCACACCTCCCCCACCCCATTCACCAGCCCACACCTCCCCACCCCATTCACCAGCTCACACCACCCCCACCACATTCACCAGCCCACCCCCCCCACCCCATTCACCAGCTCTCAACTCCCCCACCCCATTCACCAGCTCACACCTCCCCCACCCCATTCACCAGCTCACACCACCCCCACCCCATTCACCAGCCCACACCTCCCCCACCCGGAGCATCCAGCCCACACCTCCCCCAGCCCATTCACCAGCTCACACCTCCCCCACCCCATTCACCAGCTCACACCTCCCCCACCCCATTCACCAGCTCACACCACCCCCACCCCATTCACCAGCCCACACCTCCCCCACCCGGAGCACCAGACCACACCTCCCCCAGCCCATTCACCAGCCCACACCTCCCCCACCCCATTCACCAGCCCACACCTCCCCCAGCCCATTCACCAGCCCACACCTCCCCCACCCCATTCACCAGCCCACACCTCCCCCACCCAATTCACCAGCCCACACCTCCCCCACCCCATTCACCAGCCCACACCTCCCCACCCCATTCACCAGCCCACACCTCCCCACCCCATTCACCAGCCCACACCTCCCCCAGCCCATTCACCAGCCCACACCTCCCCCACCCCATTCACCAGCTCACACCTCCCCCACCCCATTCACCAGCTCACACCTCCCCCACCCATTCACCAGCCCACACCTCCCCCACCCCGAGCTCCAGCTCACACCTCCCCCACCCCGAGCACCAGCTCACACCTCCCCCACCCCATTCACCAGCTCACACCTCCCCCACCCCATTCACCAGCTCACACCTCCCCCACCCCATTCACCAGCCCACACCCCCCACCCCATTCACCAGCCCACACCCCCCCACCCCATTCACCAGCCCACACCTCCCCACCCCATTCACCAGCTGACACCTCCCCACCCCATTCACCAGCTCACACCTCCCCCACCCCATTCACCAGCCCACACCACCCCACCCCATTCACCAGCTCACACCTCCCCCACCCTATTCACCAGCCCACACCTCCCCCACCCCATTCACCAGCCCACACCTCCCCCACCCCATTCACCAGCCCACACCTCCCCACCCCGAGCACCAGCTCACACCTCCCCCACCCCATTCACCAGCCCACACCACCCCAGCCCCATTCACCAGCTCACACCTCCCCCACCCCATTCACCAGCCCACATCCCCCCACCCCATTCACCAGCCCACCCCCCCCACCCCATTCACTAGCTCACACTCCCCACCCCATTCACCAGCTCACACCTCCCCACCCCATTCACCAGCTCACACCTCCCCCACCCTATTCACCAGCCCACACCTCCCCCACCCCATTCACCAGCCCACACCTCCCCCACCCCATTCACCAGCCCACACCTCCCCCACCCCATTCACCAGCTCACACCTCCCCCACCCCATTCACCAGCTCACACCTCCCCCACCCCATTCACCAGCCCACACCTCCCCCACCCCATTCACCAGCTCACACCTCCCCACCCCATTCACCAGCTCACACCTCCCCCACCCCATTCACCAGCCCACACCCCCCCCACACCATTCACCAGCCCACACCTCCCCCACCCCATTCACCAGCCCACACCCCCCCCCACCCCATTCACCAGCCCACACCCCCCCCACCCCATTCACCAGCCCACACCTCCCCCACCCCATTCACCAGCTCACACCTCCCCCACCCCATTCACCAGCTCACACCTCCCCCACCCCATTCACCAGCCCACACCCCCCCCACACCATTCACAAGCCACACCTCCCCCACCCCATTCACCAGCCCACACCCCCCCACCCCATTCACCAGCCCACACCCCCCCCACCCCATTCACCAGCCCACACCTCCCCCACCCCATTCACCAGCCCACACCTCCCCCACCCCATTCACCAGTTCACACCTCCCCCACCCCATTCACCAGCCCACACCCCCCACCCCATTCACCAGCCCACACCTCCCCCACCCCGAGCACCAGCTCACACCTCCCCCACCCCATACACCAGCCCACCCCCCCACCCCATTCACCAGCTCACAACCCCCCCCACCCCATTCACCAGCTCACACCTCCCCACCCCATTCACCAGCTCACACCACCCCCACCCCATTCACCAGCTCACACCTCCCCTAACCCATTCACCAGCCCACACATCCCCCACCCCATTCACCAGCTCACACCTCCCCCACCCCATTCACCAGCTCACACCTCCCCCACCCCATTCACCAGCCCACCCCCCACCCCATTCACCAGCCCACACCTCCCCCACCCCATTCGCCAGCTCACAATACAATACAATACAATACAAATCGCTTTATTGGCATGATAAGGTACATCTTATGTTGCCAAAGCATCAAAATACATTTATGGTTGAACACATAAACGCGGTTCCATTCATACAGTGTATAAACAGGTATATCCTTGAGTTTATAAATATATTTTCGCCTTGTTTATATATACTCTTGTCTTAGTTTACTGGTTGTCTCTCTGTTCATGGCAAGCTGTAACATAGTGTGCCGCCAGTGTTACACAGCTTCTCTCCTCCCCCAGTAGGAATGGGAGTTTTTGGTTGTCAGTCAGATTTCTGAATTCAGGGCATATTTGTGAGAATTTTTGATAGAAATTCTCTCTGATGCCCTGATATTTTCCACAGGCTGTGAGGAAGTGCATCTCTGTCTCAACTACTCCCTGACTGCAGTGAGAGCATATCCTGTCTTCTCTTGGCAGCCTTGTCTGCCTGTGTCTGCCTTTTTCGATCGCTAGGCTATGTTCGCTAAGTCTGTACCTTGTCAAGGTTCTTCTCAGTTTGTTATCCTTTACCATGGTCAGGTAATCAGCTATGTTGTATTGTCTGTTTAGGGCCAAGTAGCAATTGAGTTTGCTTTGGGTTTTTGTTGTTTCTGCCCAATATGACAGATATTTTTCCTTTTGCTTAGCGACGATTGTGTTGGGTCGAATTCTTTGTGTTACCCTGTCACTGTCCTGGGGCTGGTTATTGTTAGTATTGTTATTAGTTACTTTATTGAGTCCCAGGACTAGTTGACTGAGGGTATTCTTCTTTATGGTCAGCTCTTGGCATTTCAGGGCGTCGTAGTGATAGCATTGGGGGTTGCTCATTTGTAGGTGATTCCAAAATTTGGTGGCTCTTTTTTGGATAGTGATTATTAATGGGTATTGGCCTAGTTCCGCCCTGCATGCGTTGTTTACTGTTTTCCTTTGAGTCCGGAGGATACTTTTACAGAATTCCGCATGTAGGATCTCAATTGGGTGTTTGTCCCATTTTGCAAAATCTTGTTGTGTTAGTGGTCCCCAGACCTCACTGCCATAGAGTGCAATTGGTTCAATTACTGATTTGAAATTTTGAGCCAAATGCTAATTGGGATTTCTATTTGGATTGATTTTTTGATGGCATAGAAAGCCCTTCTTGCTTTCTCTTTCAGTTCATTCACAGCCAGTTTGAAGTTTCCCGTAGAACTGATTTTTAAGCCCAAGTATGTGTACACCTCCCCCACCCCATTCACCAGCCCACCCCCCCCCCAACCCCATTCACCAGCGCACACCTCCCCCACCCCGAGCACCAGCTCACACCTCCCCCACCCCATTCACCTCCCCACACCCCCCCACCCCATTCACCAGCTCACACCTCCCCCACCCCATTCACCAGCCCACACATCCCCCACCCCATTCACCAGCCCACACCTCCCCCACCCCATTCACCAGCCCACACCTCCCCCACCCCATTCACCAGCCCACCCCCCCCCACCCATTCACCAGCTCACAACCCCCCCCACCCCATTCACCAGCTCACACCTCCCCCACCCCATTCACCAGCTCACAACACCCCCACCCCATTCACCAGCCCACACCTCCCCCTCCCCGAGCACCAGCTCACACCCCCCACCCCATTCACCAGCTCACACCACCCCCACCCCATTCACCAGCCCACACCTCCCCCACCCCATTCACCAGCCCACACCTCCCCCACCCCATTCACCAGCCCACCCCCCCCACCCCATTCACCAGCTCACAACCCCCCCCACCCCATTCACCAGCCCACACCTCCCCCACCCCATTCACCAGCCCACACCTCCCCCACCCCATTCACCAGCTCACACCACCCCCACCACATTCACCAGCCCACCCCCCCCACCCCATTCACCAGCTCTCAACTCCCCCACCCCATTCACCAGCTCACACCTCCCCCACCCCATTCACCAGCTCACACCACCCCCACCCCATTCACCAGCCCACACCTCCCCCACCCGGAGCACCAGCCCACACCTCCCCCAGCCCATTCACCAGCCCACACCTCCCCCACCCCATTCACCAGCTCACACCTCCCCCACCCCATTCACCAGCTCACACCACCCCCACCCCATTCACCAGCCCACACCTCCCCCACCCGGAGCACCAGACCACACCTCCCCCAGCCCATTCACCAGCCCACACCTCCCCCACCCCATTCACCAGCCCACACCTCCCCCAGCCCATTCACCAGCCCACACCTCCCCCACCCCATTCACCAGCCCACACCTCCCCCACCCCATTCACCAGCCCACACCTCCCCCACCCCATTCACCAGCCCACACCTCCCCCACCCCATTCACCAGCCCACACCTCCCCCACCCCATTCACCAGCCCACACCTCCCCCAGCCCATTCACCAGCCCACACCTCCCCCACCCCATTCACCAGCTCACACCTCCCCCACCCCATTCACCAGCTCACATCTCCCCCACCCCATTCACCAGCCCACACCTCCCCCACCCCGAGCTCCAGCTCACACCTCCCCCACCCCGAGCACCAGCTCACACCTCCCCCACCCCATTCACCAGCTCACACCTCCCCCACCCCATTCACCAGCTCACACCTCCCCCACCCCATTCACCAGCCCACACCCCCCACCCCATTCACCAGCCCACACCCCCCCACCCCATTCACCAGCCCACACCTCCCCACCCCATTCACCAGCTCACACCTCCCCCACCCCATTCACCAGCTCACACCTCCCCCACCCCATTCACCAGCCCACAGCACCCCACCCCATTCACCAGCTCACACCTCCCCCACCCTATTCACCAGCCCACACCTCCCCCACCCCATTCACCAGCCCACACCTCCCCCACCCCATTCACCAGCCACACCTCCCCCACCCCGAGCACCAGCTCACACCTCCCCCACCCCATTCACCAGCCCACACCACCCCACCCCATTCACCAGCTCACACCTCCCCCACCCCATTCACCAGCCCACATCCCCCCACCCCATTCACCAGCCCACCCCCCCCACCCCATTCACTAGCTCACACCTCCCCCACCCCATTCACCAGCTCACACCTCCCCACCCCATTCACCAGCTCACACCTCCCCCACCCTATTCACCAGCCCACACCTCCCCCACCCCATTCACCAGCCCACACCTCCCCCACCCCATTCACCAGCCCACACCTCCCCCACCCCATTCACCAGCTCACACCTCCCCCACCCCATTCACCAGCTCACACCTCCCCCACCCCATTCACCAGCCCACACCTCCCCCACCCCATTCACCAGCTCACACCTCCCCCACCCCATTCACCAGCTCACACCTCCCCCACCCCATTCACCAGCCCACACCCCCCCCACACCATTCACCAGCCCACACCTCCCCCACCCCATTCACCAGCCCACACCCCCCCCCACCCCATTCACCAGCCCACACCCCCCCCACCCCATTCACCAGCCCACACCTCCCCCACCCCATTCACCAGCCCACACCTCCCCCACCCCATTCACCAGTTCACACCTCCCCCACCCCATTCACCAGCCCACACCTCCCCCACCCCATTCACCAGCTCACCCCCCCACCCCATTCACCAGCTCACACCTCCCCCACCCCGAGCACCAGCCCACACCTCCCCCACCCCATTCACCAGCTCACACCTCCCCCACCCCATTCACCAGCCCACACATCCCCCACCCCATTCACCAGCCCACACCTCCCCCACCCCATTCACCAGCCCACACCTCCCCCACCCCATTTACCAGCCCACCCCCCCACCCCATTCACCAGCTCACAACCCCCCCACCCCATTCACCAGCTCACACCTCCCCCACCCCATTCACCAGCTCACACCACCCCCACCCCATTCACCAGCCCACACCTCCCCCACCCCGAGCACCAGCTCACACCCCCCACCCCATTCACCAGCTCACACGACCCCCACCCCATTCACCAGCCCACACCTCCCCCACCCCATTCACCAGCTCACACCTCCCCCACCCCATACACCAGCCCACCCCCCCCACCCCATTCACCAGCTCACAACCGCCCCACCCCATTCACCAGCTCACAGCTCCCCCACCCCATTCACCAGCTCACACCACCCCCACCCCATTCACCAGCCCACACCTCCCCCACCCCGAGCACCAGCCCACACCTCCCCCAGCCCATTCACCAGCGCACACCTCCCCCACCCCATTCACCAGCTCACACCTCCCCCACCCCATTCACCAGCCCACACCTCCCCCACCACGAGCACCAGCCCACACCTCCCCCACCCCGAGCACCAGCCCACACCTCCCCCACCCCATTCACCAGCTCACACCCCCCACCCCATTCACCAGCCCACACCTCCCCCACCCCATTCACCAGCTCACACCTCCCCCACCCCATTCACCAGCTCACACCTCCCCCACCCCATTCACCAGCCCACACCTCCCCCACCCCATTCACCAGCCCACACCTCCCCCACCACGAGCACCAGCCCACACCTCCCCCACCACGAGCACCAGCTCACACCTGCCCCACCCCATTCACCAGCTCACACCTCCCCCACCCCATTCACCAGCTCACACCCCCCACCCCATTCACCAGCCCACACCTCCCCCACCCCATTCACCAGCCGACACCTCCCCCACCCCGAGCTCCAGCTCACACCTCCCCCACCCCATTCACCAGCTCACACCTCCCCCACCCCATTCACCAGCTCACACCTCCCCCACCCCATTCACCAGCCCACACCTCCCCCACCCCATTCACCAGCTCACACCTCCCCCACCCCATTCACCAGCTCACACCTCCCCCACCCCATTCACCAGCTCACACCTCCCCCACCCCTTCACCAGCCCACACCTCCCCCACCCCATTCACCAGCTCACACCTCCCCCACCCCATTCACCAGCTCACACCTCCCCCACCCCATTCACCAGCCCACACCCCCCCCACCCCATTCACCAGCCCACAGCCCCCCCCACCCCATTCACCAGCCCACACCTCCCCCACCCCATTCACCAGCCCACACCTCCCCCACCCCATTCACCAGTTCACACCTCCCCCACCCCATTCACCAGCCCACACCCCCCCACCCCATTCACCAGCTCACACCTCCCCCCCCACCCAATTCACCAGCTCACAGCCCCCCCACCCCATTCACCAGCCCACACCTCCCCCACCCCATTCACCAGCCCACCCCCCCCACCCCATTCACCAGCTCACACCTCCCCCACCCCATTCACCAGCTCACACCTCCCCCACCCCATTCACCAGCCCACCCCCCCACCCCATTCGCCAGCCCACACCTCCCCCACCCCATTCGCCAGCTCACACCTCCCCCACCCCATTCACCAGCCCACCCCCCCACCCCATTCACCAGCTCACACCTCCCCCACCCCGAGCACCAGCTCACACCTCCCCCACCCCATTCACCTCCCCACACCCCCCCCACCCCATTCACCAGCCCACACCTCCCCCACCCCATTCACCTCCCCACACCTCCCCCACCCCATTCACCAGCCCACACCTCCCCCACCCCATTCACCAGCCCACACCTCCCCCCACCCCATTCACCAGCCGACCCCCCCCACCCCATTCACCAGCTCACAACCCCCCCCACCCCATTCACCAGCTCACACCTCCCCCACCCCATTCACCAGCTCACACCACCCCCACCCCATTCACCAGCCCACACCTCCCCCACCCCGAGCACCAGCTCACACCTCCCCCACCCCATACACCAGCCCACCCCCCCCACCCCATTCACCAGCTCACAACCCCCCCAACCCCATTCACCAGCTCACACCTCCCCCACCCCATTCACCAGCCCACACCTCCCCCACCCCGAGCACCAGCTCACACCTCCCCCACCCCATACACCAGCCCACCCCCCCCACCCCATTCACCAGCTCACAACCCCCCCACCCCATTCACCAGCTCACACCTCCCCCACCCCATTCACCAGCCCACACCTCCCCCACCCCATTCACCAGCTCACACCTCCCCCACCCCATTCACCAGCTCACACCTCCCCCACCCCATTCACCAGCTCACACCTCCCCCACCCCATTCACCAGCCCACACCTCCCCCACCCCATTCACCAGCTCACACCTCCCCCACCCCATTCACCAGCTCACACCTCCCCCACCCCATTCACCAGCCCACACCCCCCACCCCATTCACCAGCCCACACCTCCCCCACCCCATTCACCAGCCCACACCTCCCCCACACCATTCACCAGCCCACACCTCCCCCACCCCATTCACCAGCCCACACCCCCCCCACCCCATTCACCAGCCCACACCTCCCCCACCCCATTCACCAGCCCACACCTCCCCCACCCCATTCACCAGCTCACACCTCCCCCCCACCCAATTCACCAGCTCACAGCCCCCCCACCCCATTCACCAGCCCACACCTCCCCCACCCCATTCACCAGCCCACCCCCCCCACCCCATTCACCAGCTCACACCTCCCCCACCCCATTCACCAGCTCACACCTCCCCCACCCCATTCACCAGCTCACACCTCCCCCACCCCATTCACCAGCCCACCCCCCCACCCCATTCACCAGCCCACACCTCCCCCACCCCATTCGCCAGCTCACACCTCCCCCACCCCATTCACCAGCCCACCCCCCCACCCCATTCACCAGCTCACACCTCCCCCACCCCGAGCACCAGCTCACACCTCCCCCACCCCATTCACCTCCCCACACCCACCCCGACCCCATTCACCAGCTCACACCTCCCCCACCCCATTCACCAGCCCACACCTCCCCCACCCCATTCACCAGCTCACACCTCCCCCACCCCATTCACCAGCCCACACCTCCCCCACCCCATTCACCAGCCCACAACTCCCCCACCCCATTCACCAGCCCACCCCCCCCACCCCATTCACCAGCTCACAACCGCCCCCACCCCATTCACCAGCTCACACCTCCCCCACCCCATTCACCAGCTCACACCACCCCCACCCCATTCACCAGCTCACACCACCCCCACCCCATTCACCAGCCCACACCTCCCCCACCCCGAGCACCAGCTCACACCTCCCCCACCCCATTCACCAGCTCACACCTCCCCCACCCCGAGCACCAGCTCACACATCCCCCACCCCATACACCAGCCCACCCCCCCCCATTCACCAGCTCACAACCCCCCCCACCCCATTCACCAGCTCACACCTCCCCCACCCCATTCACCAGCTCACACCTCCCCCACCCCGAGCACCAGCTCACACCCCCCACCCCATTCACCAGCTCACACCACCCCCACCCCGAGCACCAGCCCACACCTCCCCCAGCCCATTCACCAGCCCACACCTCCCCCACCCCATTCACCAGCTCACACCTCCCCCACCCCATTCACCAGCCCACACCTCCCCCACCCCGAGCACCAGCCCACACCTCCCCCAGCCCATTCACCAGCCCACACCTCCCCCACCCCATTCACCAGCTCACACCTCCCCCACCCCATTCACCAGCTCACACCTCCCCCACCCCATTCACCTCCCCACACCCACCCCGACCCCATTCACCAGCTCACACCTCCCCCACCCCATTCACCAGCCCACACCACCCACACCCCATTCACCAGCCCACACCTCCCCCACCCCATTCACCAGCCCACACCTCCCCCACCCCATTCACCAGCCCACACCTCCCCACCCCATTCACCAGCTCACACCTCCCCCACCCCATTCACCAGCCCACCCCCCCACCCCATTCACCAGCCCACACCTCCCCACCCCATTCGCCAGCTCACACCTCCCCCACCCCATTCACCAGCCCACCCCCCCCACCCCATTCACCAGCTCACACCTCCCCCACCCCATTCACCAGCCCACCCCCCCACCCCATTCACCAGCCCACACCTCCCCACCCCATTCACCAGCTCACACCTCCCCCACCCCATTCACCAGCCCACCCCCCCACCCCATTCACCAGCCCACACCTCCCCCACCCCATTCGCCAGCTCACACCTCCCCCACCCCATTCACCAGCCCACCCTCCCCACCCCATTCACCAGCTCACACCTCCCCCACCCCGAGCACCAGCTCACACCTCCCCCACCCCATTCACCAGCTCACACCTCCCCCACCCCATTCACCAGCCCACACCCCCCCACCCCATTCACCAGCCCACACCCCCCCACCCCATTCACCAGCCCACACCCCCCCACCCCATTCACCAGCCCACACCTCCCCACCCCATTCACCAGCTCACACCTCCCCCACCCCATTCACCAGCCCACACCTCCCCCACCCCATTCACCAGCTCACACCTCCCCCACCCCATTCACCAGCTCACACCACCCCCACCCCATTCACCAGCCCACACCTCCCCCACCCCGAGCACCAGCTCACACCCCCCACCCCATTCACCAGCTCACACCACCCCCACCCCATTCACCAGCTCACAACCCCCCCACCCCATTCACCAGCTCACAGCTCCCCCACTCCATTCACCAGCTCACAGCTCCCCCACCCCATTCACCAGCTCACACCACCCCCACCCCGAGCACCAGCCCACACCTCCCCCACCCCATTCACCAGCTCACACCTCCCCCACCCCATTCACCAGCCCACACCTCCCCCACCCCATTCACCAGCCCACACCTCCCCACCCCATTCACCAGCTCACACCTCCCCCACCCCATTCACCAGCCCACCCCCCCACCCCATTCACCAGCCCACACCTCCCCCACCCCATTCGCCAGCTCACACCTCCCCCACCCCATTCACCAGCCCACCCCCCCCCACCCCATTCACCAGCTCACACCTCCCCCACCCCGAGCACCAGCTCACACCTCCCCCACCCGATTCACCAGCTCACACCTCCCCCACCCCATTCACCAGCTCACACCTCCCCCACCCCATTCACCAGCCCACACCCCCCCCACCCCATTCACCAGCCCACACCCCCCCACCCCATTCACCAGCCCACACCTCCCCACCCCATTCACCAGCCCACACCTCCCCCACCCCATTTACCAGCCCACACCTCCCCCACCCCGAGCACCAGCCCACACCTCCCCCACCCCATTCACCAGCTCACACCTCCCCCACCCCATTCACCAGCCCACACCTCCCCCAGCCCGAGCACCAGCCCACACCCCCCCCACCCCATTCACCAGCCCACACCTCCCCCACCCCATTCACCAGCTCACACCTCCCCCACCCCATTCACCAGCCCACACCTCCCCCACCCCATTTACCAGCCCACACCTCCCCCACCCCATTCACCAGCTCACACCTCCCCCACCCCATTCTCCAGCTCACACCTCCCCCACCCCATTCACCAGCTCACACCTCCCCCACCCCATTCACCAGCCCACACCTCCCCCACCCCATTCACCAGCCCACACCTCCCCCACCCCATTCACCAGCCCACACCTCCCCCACCCCATTCACCAGCCCACACCTCCCCCACCCCATTCACCAGCCCACACCTCCCCCAGCCCGAGCACCAGCCCACACCCCCCCACCCCATTCACCAGCCCACACCTCCCCCACCCCATTCACCAGCCCACACCTCCCCCCACCCCATTCACCAGCCCACACCTCCCCCACCCCATTCACCAGCTCACACCTCCCCCACCCCATTCACCAGCTCACACCTCCCCCACCCCATTCACCAGCTCACACCTCCCCCCACCCCATTCACCAGCCCACACCTCCCCCACCCCATTCACCAGCTCACACCACCCCCACCCCATTCACCAGCTCACACCTCCCCGACCCCATTCACCAGCCCACACCTCCCCCACCCCATTCACCAGCTCACACCTCCCCCACCCCATTCACCAGCCCACACCTCCCCCACCCCATTCACCAGCCCACACCCCCCCCACCCCATTCACCAGCCCACACCCCCACCACCCCATTCACCAGCCCACACCTCCCCCACCCCATTCACCAGCCCACACCTCCCACACCCCATTCACCAGCCCACACCCCCCCCACCCCATTCACCAGCTCACACCTCCCCCACCCCATTCACCACCTCACACCTCCCCCCCACCCAATTCACCAGCTCACAGCCCCCCCACCCCATTCACCAGCCCACACCTCCCCCACCCGATTCACCAGCCCACCCCCCCACCCCATTCACCAGCTCACACCTCCCCCACCCCATTCACCAGCTCACACCTCCCCCACCCCCATTCACCAGCCCACCCCCCCACCCCATTCACCAGCCAACACCTCCCCCACCCCATTCGCCAGCTCACACCTCCCCCACCCCATTCACCAGCCCACCCCCCCCACCCCATTCACCAGCTCACACCTCCCCCACCCCGAGCACCAGCCCACACCTCCCCCACCCCATTCACCAGCCCACAACCCCCCCCGACCCCATTCACCAGCTCACACCTCCCCCACCCCATTCACCAGCCCACACCTCCCCCACCCCATTCACCAGCCCACACCTCCCCCACCCCATTCACCAGCCCACACCTCCCCCACCCCATTCACCAGCCCACACCCCCCCCGACCCCATTCACCAGCTCACACCTCCCTCACCCCATTCACCAGCCCACACCTCCCCCACCCCATTCACCAGCCCACACCTCCCCCACCCCATTCACCAGACCACCCCCCCTACCCCATTCACCAGCTCACAACCCCCTCCACCCCATTCACCAGCTCACACCTCCCCCACCCCATTCACCAGCCCACACCTCCCCCAGCCCATTCACCAGCGCACACCTCCCCCAGCCCATTCACCAGCTCACACCTCCCCCACCCCATTCATCAGCTCACACCTCCCCCACCCCATTCACCAGCCCACACCTCCCCCACCCCGAGCACCAGCTCACACCTCCCCCACCCCATTCACCAGCTCACACCTCCCCCACCCCATTCACCAGCTCACACCTCCCCCACCCCATTCACCAGCCCACACCTCCCCCACCCCATTCACCAGCTCACACCTCCCCCACCCCATTCACCAGCTCACACCTCCCCCACCCCATTCACCAGCTCACACCTCCCCCCACACCATTCACCAGTTCACACCTCCCCCACCCCATTCACCAGCCCACACCCCCCCACGCCATTCACCAGCTCACACATCCCCCCCCCACCCAATTCACCAGCTTACAGCCCCCCCCACCCCATTCACCAGCCCACACCTCCCCCACCCCATTCACCAGCCCACCCCCCCCACCCCATTCACCAGCTCACACCTCCCCCACCCCATTCACCAGCTCACACCTCCCACACCCCATTCACCAGCCCACCCCCCCCACCCCATTCACCAGCCTACACCTCCCCCACACCATTCGCCAGCTCACACCTCCCCCACCCCATTCACCAGCCCACCCCCCCCACCCCATTCACCAGCTCACACCTCCCCCACCCCGAGCACCAGCTCACACCTCCCCCACCCCATTCACCTCCCCACACCCCCCCCCGACCCCATTCCCCAGCTCACACCTCCCCCACCCCATTCACCAGCCCACACATCCCCCACCCCATGCACCAGCCCACACCTCCCCCACCCCATTCACCAGCCCACACCTCCCCCACCCCATTCACCAGACCACCCCCCCCACCCCATTCACCAGCTCACAACCCCCCCACCCCATTCACCAGCTCACACCACCCCCCACCCCATTCTCCAGCCCACACCTCCCCCACCCCGAGCACCAGCTCACACCACCCCCACCCCATTCACCAGCCCACACCCCCCCCACCCCATTCACCAGCCCACACCTCCCCACCCCATTCACCAGCTCACACCTCCCCCACCCCATTCACCAGCCCACACCTCCCCCACCCCATTCACCAGCCCACAGACCCCCACCCCATTCACCAGCCCACACCTCCCCCACCCCATTCACCAGCCCACACCTCCCCGACCCCGAGCACCAGCCCACACCTCCCCCACCCCATTCACCAGCCCACACCCCCCCACCGTATTCACCAGCCCACACCTCCCCCACCCCATTCACCAGCCCACACCTCCCCACCCCGAGCACCAGCTCACACCTCCCCCACCCCATTCACCAGCCCACACCCCCCCACCCCATTCACCAGCTCACACCTCCCCCCCCGCAACCCCATTAACCAGCTCACACCCCCCCCACCCCATTCACCAGCCCACATCCCCTCACCCCATTCACCAGCCCACCACCCCACCCCATTCACCAGCTCACACCTCCCCCACCCCATTCACCAGCTCACACCTCCCCCACCCCATTCACCAGCTCACACCTCCCCCCACCCCATTCACGAGCCCACGCCCCCCCCCACCCCATTCACCAGCTCACACCCTCCCCCACCCCATTCACCAGCTCACGCCTCCCCCACCCCATTCACCAGCCCACACCTCCCCCACCCCATTCACCAGCTCACGCCTCCCCCACCCCATTCACCAGCTCACATCTCCCCCACCCCGAGCACCAGCCCACATCCCCCCCACCCCATTCACCAGCCCACACCCCCCCCACCCCATTCACCAGCTCACACCTCCCCCACACCATTCACCAGCCCACACCTCCCCCACCCCACACCCCCCCCACCCCATTCACCAGCCCACACCCCCCCACCCCATTCACCAGCCCACACCTCCCCCACCCCATTCACCAGCCCACACCTCCCCCACCCCATTCACCAGCTCACACCTCCCCCACCCCATTCACCAGCTCACACCTCCCCCCACACAATTCACCAGCCCACACCTCCCCCACCCCATTCACCAGCCCACCCCCCCACCCCATTCACCAGCCCACACCTCCCCCACCCCATTCGCCAGCTCACACCTCCCCCACCCCATTCACCAGCCCACCCCCCCACCCCATTCACCAGCTCACACCTCCCCCACCCCGAGCACCAGCTCACACCTCCCCCACCCCATTCACCTCCCCACACCGCCCCCCACCCCATTCACCAGCTCACACCTCCCCCACCCCATTCACCTCCCCACACCGCCCCCCACCCCATTCACCAGCCCACACCTCCCCCACCCCATTCACCAGCCCACCCCCGCCACCCCATTCACCAGCTCACAACCCCCCCACCCCATTCACCAGCTCACACCTCCCCCACCCCATTCACCAGCTCACACCACCCCCACCCCATTCACCAGCCCACACCTCCCCCACCCCGAGCACCAGCTCACACCCCCCACCCCATTCACCAGCTCACACCACCCCCACCCCATTCACCAGCCCACACCTCCCCCACCCCATTCACCAGCTCACACCTCCCCCACCCCATACACCAGCCCAACCCCCCACCCCATTCACCAGCTCACAACCCCCCACCCCATTCACCAGCCCACACCTCCCCCACCCCGAGCACCAGCCCACACCTCCCCCAGCCCATTCACCAGCCCACACCTCCCCCACCCCATTCACCAGCCCACACCTCCCCCACCCCATTCACCAGCTCACACCTCCCCCACCCCATTCACCAGCCCACACCTCCCCCACCCCATTCACCAGCCCACACCTCCCCCACCCCATTCACCAGCCCACACCTCCCCCACCCCATTCACCAGCCCACACCCCCCCAACCCCATTCACCAGCCCACACCTCCCCCACCCCATTCACCAGTTCACACCTCCCCCACCCCATTCACCAGCCCACACCTCCCCCACCCCATTCACCAGCTCACACCTCCCCCACCCCATTCACCAGCTCACACCTCCCCCCCACCCAATTCACCAGCCCACATCTCCCCCACCCCATTCACCAGCCCACCCCCCCCACCCCATTCACCAGCTCACACCTCCCCCACCCCATTCACCAGCTCACACCTCCCCCGCCCCATTCACCAGCTCACACACCCCCACCCCATTCACCAGCTCACACCTCCCCCACCCCATTCACCAGCTCACA
The DNA here is from genome assembly GCF_052327205.1 of Somniosus microcephalus. Lineage (NCBI taxonomy): Eukaryota > Metazoa > Chordata > Chondrichthyes > Squaliformes > Somniosidae > Somniosus > Somniosus microcephalus. The sequence continues at coordinate 17,638 of NW_028226576.1, forward strand.
CCTCCCCCACCCCATTCACCAGCCCACACACCCCCACCCCATTCACCAGCCCACACCTCCCCCACCCCATTCACCAGCTCACACCTCCCCCACCCCATTCACCAGCTCACACCCCCCCCACCCCATTCACCAGCTCACACCTCCCCCCACCCCATTCACCAGCCCACACACCCCCACCCCATTCACCAGCCCACACCTCCCCCACCCCATTCACCAGCTCACACCTCCCCCACCCCATTCACCAGCCCACCCCCCCACCCCATTCACCAGCCCACACCTTCCCCACCCCGAGCACCAGCTCACACCTCCCCCACCCCATTCAACTCCCCAGCCCCCCCCACCCCATTCACCAGCTCACACCTCCCCCACCCCATTCACCAGCCCACACATCCCCCACCCCATTCACCAGCCCACACCTCCCCCACCCCAATCACCAGCCCACACCTCCCCCACCCCATTCACCAGCCCACCCCCCCCACCCCATTCACCAGCTCACAACCCCCCCCACCCCATTCACCAGCTCACACCTCCCCCACCCCATTCACCAGCTCACACCACCCCCACCCCATTCACCAGCCCACACCTCCCCCACCCCGAGCACCAGCTCACACCTCCCCCACCCCATACACCAGCCCACCCCCCCACCCCATTCACCAGCTCACAACCCCCCCCACCCCATTCACCAGCTCACACCTCCCCCACCCCATTCACCAGCTCACACCACCCCCACCCCATTCACCAGCCCACACCTCCCCCACCCCGAGCACCAGCCCACACCTCCCCCACCCCATTCACCAGCCCACACCTCCCCCACCCCATTCACCAGCTCACACCTCCCCCACCGCATTCACCAGCCCACACCTCCCCCACCCCGAGCACCAGCTCACACCTCCCCCACCCCATTCACCAGCTCACACCTCCCCCACCCCATTCACCAGCTCACACATCCCCCACCCCATTCACCAGCCCACACCTCCCCCACCCCATTCACCAGCCCACACCTCCCCCAATCCATTCACCAGCCCACACCTCCCCCACCCCATTCACCAGCCACACCTCCCCCACCCCATTCACCAGCCCACACCTCCCCCACCCCATTCACCAGCCCACACCCCCCCACCCCATTCACCAGCCCACACCTCCCCACCCCGAGCACCAGCTCACACCTCCCCACCCCATTCACCAGCCCACACCCCCCCACCCCATTCACCAGCTCACACCTCCCCCACCCCATTCACCAGCCCACACCTCCCCCACCCCATTCACCAGCCCACACCCCACCACCCCATTCACCAGCCCACACCTCCCCGACCCCGAGCACCAGCCCACACCTCCCCACCCCATTCACCAGCCCACACCCCCCCACCCCATTCACCAGCCCACACCTCCCCCACCCCATTCACCAGCCCACACCTCCCCACCCCGAGCACCAGCTCACACCACCCCCACCCCATTCACCAGCCCACACCCCCCCCACCCCATTCACCAGCTCACACCTCCCCCACCCCATTCACCAGCCCACACCCCCCCACCCCATTCACCAGCTCACACCTCCCGCACCCCATTCACCAGCCCAGCCCCCCCACACCATTCACCAGCTCACACCTCCCCCACCCCGAGCACCAGCTCACACCTCCCCCACCCCATTCACCTCCCCACAGCCCCCCCACCCCATTCACCAGCTCACACCTCCCCCACCCCATTCACCAGCCCACACATCCCCCACCCCATTCACCAGCTCACGCCCCCCCACCCCATTCACCAGCCCACACCTCCCCCACCCCATTCACCAGCTCACACCTCCCCCACCCCATTCACCAGACCACCCCGCCCACCCCATTCACCAGCTCACACACCCCCACCCCATTCACCAGCCCACACCTCCCCCACCCCATTCACCAGCTCACACCTCCCCCACCCCATTCACCAGCCCACCCCGCCCACCCCATTCACCAGCTCACACCCCCCCCACCCCATTCACCAGCTCACACCTCCCCCACCCCATTCACCAGCTCACACCACCCCCACCCCATTCACCAGCCCACACCTCCCCCACCCCGAGCACCAGCCCACACCACCCCCACCCCATTCACCAGCCCACACCTCCCCCACCCCGAGCACCAGCTCACACCTCCCCCACCCCATTCACCAGCTCACACCACCCCCACCCCATTCACCAGCCCACACCTCCCCCACCCCGAGCACCAGCCCACACCTCCCCCACCCCATTCACCAGCTCACACCTCCCCCACCCCATTCACCAGCCCACACCCCCCCCACCCCATTCACCAGCTCACACCTCCCCCACACCATTCACCAGCCCACACACCCCCCACCCCATTCACCAGCCCACACCTCCCCCAGCCCATTCACCAGCCCACACCTCCCCCACCCCATTCACCAGCTCACACCTCCCCCATACCATTCACCAGCCCACACCCCCCCCACCCCATTCACCAGCCCACACCCCCCCACCCCATTCACCAGCCCACACCTCCCCCACCCCATTCACCAGCTCACACCTCCCCCACACCATTCACCAGCCCTCACCCCCCCCACCCCATTCACCAGCCCACACCTCCCCCAGCCCATTCACCAGCCCACACCTCCCCCACCCCGAGCACCAGCCCACACCTCCCCCACCCCATTCACCAGCCCACACCTCCCCCACCCCATTCACCAGCTCACACCTCCCCCACCGCATTCACCAGCCCACACCTCCCCCACCCCGAGCACCAGCTCACACCTCCCCCACCCCATTCACCAGCTCACACCTCCCCCACCCCATTCACCAGCTCACACATCCCCCACCCCATTCACCAGCCCACACCTCCCCCACCCCATTCACCAGCCCACACCTCCCCCAATCCATTCACCAGCCCACACCTCCCCCACCCCATTCACCAGCCACACCTCCCCCACCCCATTCACCAGCCCACACCTCCCCCACCCCATTCACCAGCCCACACCCCCCCACCCCATTCACCAGCCCACACCTCCCCACCCCGAGCACCAGCTCACACCTCCCCACCCCATTCACCAGCCCACACCCCCCCACCCCATTCACCAGCTCACACCTCCCCCACCCCATTCACCAGCCCACACCTCCCCCACCCCATTCACCAGCCCACACCCCACCACCCCATTCACCAGCCCACACCTCCCCGACCCCGAGCACCAGCCCACACCTCCCCACCCCATTCACCAGCCCACACCCCCCCACCCCATTCACCAGCCCACACCTCCCCCACCCCATTCACCAGCCCACACCTCCCCACCCCGAGCACCAGCTCACACCACCCCCACCCCATTCACCAGCCCACACCCCCCCCACCCCATTCACCAGCTCACACCTCCCCCACCCCATTCACCAGCCCACACCCCCCCACCCCATTCACCAGCTCACACCTCCCGCACCCCATTCACCAGCCCAGCCCCCCCACACCATTCACCAGCTCACACCTCCCCCACCCCGAGCACCAGCTCACACCTCCCCCACCCCATTCACCTCCCCACAGCCCCCCCACCCCATTCACCAGCTCACACCTCCCCCACCCCATTCACCAGCCCACACATCCCCCACCCCATTCACCAGCTCACGCCCCCCCACCCCATTCACCAGCCCACACCTCCCCCACCCCATTCACCAGCTCACACCTCCCCCACCCCATTCACCAGACCACCCCGCCCACCCCATTCACCAGCTCACACACCCCCACCCCATTCACCAGCCCACACCTCCCCCACCCCATTCACCAGCTCACACCTCCCCCACCCCATTCACCAGCCCACCCCGCCCACCCCATTCACCAGCTCACACCCCCCCCACCCCATTCACCAGCTCACACCTCCCCCACCCCATTCACCAGCTCACACCACCCCCACCCCATTCACCAGCCCACACCTCCCCCACCCCGAGCACCAGCCCACACCACCCCCACCCCATTCACCAGCCCACACCTCCCCCACCCCGAGCACCAGCTCACACCTCCCCCACCCCATTCACCAGCTCACACCACCCCCACCCCATTCACCAGCCCACACCTCCCCCACCCCGAGCACCAGCCCACACCTCCCCCACCCCATTCACCAGCTCACACCTCCCCCACCCCATTCACCAGCCCACACCCCCCCCACCCCATTCACCAGCTCACACCTCCCCCACACCATTCACCAGCCCACACCCCCCCCACCCCATTCACCAGCCCACACCTCCCCCAGCCCATTCACCAGCCCACACCTCCCCCACCCCATTCACCAGCTCACACCTCCCCCATACCATTCACCAGCCCACACCCCCCCCACCCCATTCACCAGCCCACACCCCCCCACCCCATTCACCAGCCCACACCTCCCCCACCCCATTCACCAGCTCACACCTCCCCCACACCATTCACCAGCCCACACCCCCCCCACCCCATTCACCAGCCCACACCTCCCCCAGCCCATTCACCAGCCCACACCTCCCCCACCCCATTCACCAGCCCACACCCCCCCACCCCATTCACCAGCCCACACCTCCCCCACCCCATTCACCAGCTCACACCTCCCCCACACCATTCACCAGCCCACACCCCCCCCCACCCCATTCACCAGCCCACACCTCCCCCAGCCCATTCACCAGCCCACACCTCCCCCACCCCATTCACCAGCCCACACCTCCCCACCCCATTCACCAGCCCTCACCTCCCCCACCCCATTCACCAGCTCACACCTCCCCCACCCCATTCAGCAGCTCACACCTCCCCCACCCCATTCACCAGCCCACACCCCCCCCACCCCATTCACCAGCTCACACACCCCCACCCCATTCACCAGCCCACACCTCCCCCACCCCATTCACCAGCTCACACCTCCCCCACCCCATTCACCAGCTCACACCTCCCCCACCCCATTCACCAGCTCACACCTCCCCCACCCCAAGCACCAGCTCACACCTCCCCCACCCCATTCACCAGCCCACACCTCCCCCACCCCATTCACCAGCCCACACCTCCCCCACCCCATTCACCAGCCCACACCTCCCCCACCCCATTCACCAGCTCACACCTCCCCCACCCCATTCACCAACCCACACCTCCCCCACCCAACACCTCCCCCACCCCATTCACCAGCTCACACCTCCCCCACCCCATTCACCAGCTCACACCCTCCCCCACCCCATTCAACAGCCCACACCTCCCCCACCCCATTCACCAGCTCACACCTCCCCCACCCCATTCACCAGCTCACACCTCCCCCACCCCATTCACCAGCTCACACCCCCGACCCCATTCACCAGCTCACACCCCCCCACCCCATTCACCAGCTCACACCTCCCCCACCCCATTCACCAGCTCACACCTCCCCCACCCCATTCACCAGCCCACACCTCCCCCACCCCGAGCACCAGCCCACACCTCCCCCAACCCGAGCACCAGCTCACACCTCCCCTACCCCGAGCACCAGCCCACACCTCCCCCACCCCATTCACCAGCTCACACCTCCCCCACCCCATTCACCAGCCCACACCTCCCCCACCCCATTCACCAGCCCACACCCCCCCACCCCATTCACCAGCCCACACCTCCCCACCCCGAGCACCAGCTCACACCTCCCCCACCCCATTCACCAGCCCACACCCCCCCACCCCATTCACCAGCTCACACCTCCCCCACCCCATTCACCAGCCCACACCTCCCCCACCCCATTCACCAGCCCACACCCCCCCACCCCATTCACCAGCCCACACCTCCCCCACCCCATTCACCAGCCCACACCTCCCCGACCCCGAGCACCAGCCCACTACTCCCCCACCCCATTCACCAGGCCACACCCCCCCACCCCATTCACCAGCCCACACCTCCCCCACCCCATTCACCAGCCCACACCTCCCCACCCCGAGCACCAGCTCACACCTCCCCCACCCCATTCACCAGCCCACACCTCCCCCACCCCATTCACCAGCCCACACCCCCCCACCCCATTCACCAGCTCACACCTCCCCCACCCCATTCACCAGCCCACCCCCCCCACCCCATTCACCAGCTCACACCTCCCCCACCCCGAGCACCAGCTCACACCTCCCCCACCCCATTCACCTCCCCACAGCCCCCCCACCCCATTCACCAGCTCACAGCCCCCCCACCCCATTCACCAGCCCACACATCCCCCACCCCATTCACCAGCCCACACCTCCCCCACCCCATTCACCAGCTCACACCCCCCCACCCCATTCACCAGCTGACACCTCCCCCACCCCATTCACCAGCTGACACCTCCCCCACCCCATTCACCAGCTCACACCTCCCCCACCCCATTCACCAGCCCACACCTCCCCCACCCCGAGCACCAGCCCACACACCCCCCCACCCCATTCACCAGCCCACACCTCCCCCACCCCATTCACCAGCCCACACCTCCCCCAGCCTGAGCACCAGCCCACACCTCCCCCACCCCGAGCACCAGCCCACACCTCCCCCACCCCATTCAGCAGCTCACACATCCCCCACCCCATTCACCAGCCCACACCCCCAACCCCATTCACCAGCTCACACCTCCCCCACCCCATTCACCAGCCCACACCCCCCCCACCCCATTCACCAGCCCACACCCCCCCACCCCATTCACCAGCTCACACCTCCCCCACCCCATTCACCAGCCCACACCCCCCCCACCCCATTCACCAGCCCACACCCCCAACCCCATTCACCAGCTCACACCTCCCCCACCCCATTCACCAGCTCACACCTCCCCCACCCCATTCACCAGCCCACATCTCCCCCACCCCATTCACCAGCTCACACCTCCCCCACCCCATTTACCAGCTCACACCTCCCCCACCCCATTCACCAGCCCACCACCCCACCCCATTCATCAGCTCACCCCTCCCCCACCCCATTCACCAGCTCACACCTCCCCCACCCCATTCACCAGCTCACACCACCCCCACCCCATTCACCAGCCCACACCTCCCCCACCCCATTCACCAGCCCACACCCCCCGCACCCCATTCACCAGCTCACAGCCCACCCACCCCCTTCATCAGCCCACACCCCCCCCACCCCATTCACCAGCTCACCCCTCCCCCACCCCATTCACCAGCCCACACCTCCCCCACCCCATTCACCAGCTCACACCTCCCCCACCCCATTCACCAGCTCACACCTCCCCCACCCCATTCACCAGCCCACATCTCCCCCACCCCATTCACTAGCTCACACCTCCCCCACCCCATTCACCAGCTCACACCTCCCCCACCCCATTCACCAGCCCACCCCCCCACCCCATTCTTCAGCTCACCCCTCCCCCACCCCATTCACCAGCTCACACCTCCCCCACCCCATTCACCAGCTCACACCACCCCCACCCCATTCACCAGCCCACACCTCCCCCACCCCATTCACCAGCTCACACCTCCCCCACCCCATTCACCAGCTCACACCTCCCCCACCCCATTCACCAGCTCACACCTCCCCCACCCCGAGCACCAGCTCACACCTCCCCCACCACATTCACCAGCTCACACCCCCACCCCATTCACCAGCTCACACCCCCCCCACCCCATTCACCAGCTCACACCTCCCCCACCCCATTCACCAGCTCACACCTCCCAAACCCAAGCACCAGCTCACACCTCCCCCACCCCATTCACCAGCCCACACCTCCCCCACCCCATTCACCAGCTCACACCTCCCCCACCCCATTCACCAGCTCACACCTCCCCCACCCATTCACCAGCCCACACCTCCACCACCCCGAGCACCAGCTCACACCTCCCCCACCCCATTCACCAGCTCACACCTCCCCCACCCCATTCACCAGCTCACACCTTCCCCACCCCATTCACCAGCCCACACCTCCCCCACCCCGAGCACCAGCCCACACCTCCCCCACCCCATTCACCAGCCCACACCTCCCCCACCCCATTCACCAGCCCACACCTCCCCCACCCCATTCACCAGCTCACACCTCCCCCACCCATTCACCAGCCCACACCTCCCCCACCCCATTCACCAGCTCACACCACCCCCACCCATTCACCAGCCCACACCTCCCCCACCCCGAGCACCAGCTCACACCTCCCCCACCCCATTCACCAGCTCACACCTCCCCCACCCCATTCACCAGCCCACACCTCCCCCACCCCATTCACCAGCCCACACCCCCCCACCCCATTCACCAGCCCACACCTCCCCCACCCCATTCACCAGCCCACACCTCCCCGACCCCGAGCACCAGCCCACTCCTCCCCCACCCCATTCACCAGGCCACACCCCCCCACCCCATTCACCAGCCCACACCTCCCCCACCCCATTCACCAGCCCACACCTCCCCACCCCGAGCACCAGCTCCCACCTCCCCCACCCCATTCACCAGCCCACCCCCCCCCCACCCCATTCACCAGCTCACACCTCCCCCACCCCATTCACCAGCCCACACCCCCCCACCCCATTCACCAGCTCACACCTCCCCCACCCCATTCACCAGCCCACCCCCCCCACCCCATTCACCAGCTCACACCTCCCCCACCCCGAGCACCAGCTCACACCTCCCCCACCCCATTCACCTCCCCACAGCCCCCCCACCCCATTCACCAGCTCACACCCCCCCCACCCCATTCACCAGCTCACACCCCCCCCACCCCATTCACCAGCCCACACCTCCCCCACCCCATTCACCAGCTCACACCCCCCCCACCCCATTCACCAGCTGACACCTCCCCCACCCCATTCACCAGCTGACACCTCCCCCACCCCATTCACCAGCTGACACCTCCCCCACCCCATTCACCAGCTGACACCTCCCCCACCCCATTCACCAGCTCACACCTCCCCCACCCCATTCACCAGCCCACACCTCCCCCACCCCGAGCACCAGCCCACACCCCCCCCCACCCCATTCACCAGCCCACACCTCCCCCACCCCATTCACCAGCTGACACCTCCCCCACCCCATTCACCAGCTGACACCTCCCCCACCCCATTCACCAGCTCACACCTCCCCCACCCCATTCACCAGCCCACACCTCCCCCACCCCGAGCACCAGCCCACACCCCCCCCCCACCCCATTCACCAGCCCACACCTCCCCCACCCCATTCACCAGCCCACACCTCCCCCACCCCGAGCACCAGCCCACACCTCCCCCACCCCGAGCACCAGCCCACACCTCCCCCACCCCATTCAGCAGCTCACACATCCCCCACCCCATTCACCAGCCCACACCCCCAACCCCATTCACCAGCTCACACCTCCCCCACCCCATTCACCAGCCCACACCCCCCCCACCCCATTCACCAGCCCACACCCCCCCACCCCATTCACCAGCTCACACCTCCCCCACCCCATTCACCAGCCCACACCCCCCCCACCCCATTCACCCACCAGCCCACACCCCCAACCCCATTCACCAGCTCACACCTCCCCCACCCCATTCACCAGCCCACACCTCCCCCACCCCATTCACCAGCTCACATTTCCCCCACCGCATTCACCAGCCCACACCCCCCCACCCCATTCACCAGCTCACACCTCCCCCCGCACCCCATTCACCAGCTCACCCCTCCCCCACCCCATTCACCAGCTCACACCTCCCCCACCCCATTCACCAGCTCACACACCTCCCCCCACCCCATTCACCAGCCCACCCCCCCACCCCATTCCCCCCCATTCAGCTCAACCCCTCCCCCAACCCCATTCACCAGCTCACACCTCCCCCACCCCATTCACCAGCTCACACCACCCCCACCCCATTCACCAGCCCACACCTCCCCCACCCCATTCACCAGCTCACACCTCCCCCACCCCATTCACCAGCTCACACCTCCCCCACCCCCATTCACCAGCTCACACCTCCCCACCACACCACCCCGAGCACCAGCTCACACCTCCCCCACCCCATTCACCAGCTCACACCCCCACCCCATTCACCAGCTCACACCCCCCCCCACCCCATTCACCAGCTCACACCTCCCCCACCCCATTCACCAGCTCACACCTCCCAAACCCAAGCACCAACTCACACATCCCCCACCCCATTCACCAGCCCACACCTCCCCCCACCCCATTCACCAGCTCACACCTCCCCCACCCCATTCACCAGCTCACACCTCCACCACCCCGAGCACCAGCTCACACCTCCCCCACCCCATTCACCAGCTCACACCTCCCCCCCACCCCATTCACCAGCCCACACCTCCCCCACCCCCGAGCACCAGCCCACACCTCCCCCACCCCCATTCACCAGCCAACACCCCCCCACCCCCATTCACCAGCCAACACCCCCCCCACCCCATTCACCAGCCCACACCTCCCCCACCCCATTCACCAGCTCACACCTTCCCCACCCCATTCACCAGCCCACACCTCCCCCACCCCGAGCACCAGCCCACACCTCCCGCACCCCATTCACCAGCTCACACCCCCCACCCCATTCACCAGCCCACACCTCCCCCCACCCCATTCACCAGCCCACACCTCCCCCACCCCATTCACCAGCCCACACACTCCCCCCATCCCATTCACCAGCCCCACACCTCCCCCACCCCATTCACCACCCCACACCTCCCCCACCCCATTCACCAGCTCACACCTCCCCCAATCCCCATTCACCAGCCCACACCTCCCCCACCCCATTCACCAGCTCACCCCCCCATACCCCATTCACCAGGTTCACACCTCCGCCACCCCATTCACCAGCCCACAGCGCCCCCCCCCACCCCCATTCACCAGCTCACACCTCCCCCACCCCATTCACCAGCTCACACCTCCCCCACCCCATTCACCAGCCCACACCCCCCACCCCATTCACCAGCCCACACCTCCCCCACCCCATTCACCAGCTCACACCTCCCCCCACCCCATTCACCAGCCCACAGCTCCCCCACCCCATTCACCAGCCCACACGTCCCCCACCCCATTCACCAGCTCACACACCTCCCCCACTCCATTCACCAGCCCACACTTCCCCCCACCCATTCACCAGCCCACACCTCTCCCACCCATTCACCAGCTCACACCTTCCCCACCCCATTCACCAGCTCATACCTCCCAAACCCCGAGCACCAGCTCACACCTCCCCCACCCCATTCACCAGCTCACACCTCCCCCACCCCATTCACCAGCTCACACCTCCCCCACCCCGAGCACCAGCTCACACCTCCCCCACCCCATTCAACAGCTCACACCTCCCCTCACCCCATTCACCAGCTCACACCTCCCCCACCCCATTCACCAGCCCACACCTCCCCCACCCCGAGCACCAGCCCACACCTCCCCCACCTCATTCACCAGCTCACACCTCCCCCACCCATTCACCAGCCCACACCTCCCCCCACCCCATTCACCAGCCCACACCTCCGCCACCCATTCACCAGCCCACACCTCCCCACCTCCGAGCACCAGCTCACACCTCCCCCACCCCATTCACCAGCCCACACCTCCCCCACCCATTCACCAGCCCCACACCTCCCCCACCCCGAGCACCAGCTCACACCTCCCCCACCCATTCACCAGCTCACTACCTCCCCCACCCATTCACCAGCCCACACCTCCCCCACCCATTCACCAGCTCACACCTCCCCCACCACATTCACCAGCTCAACACCCTCCCCCACCCCATTCACCAGCTCACAACCTCCCCCACCCCATTCACCAGCTCACACCTCCCCCACCCCATTTACCGGCCCACACCTCCCCCACCCCATTCACCAGCTCACACCTCCCCCACCCCATTCACCAGCCCACACCTCCCCCACCCCATTCACCAGCCCACACCTCCCCCACCCCATTCACCAGCCCACACACCCCCACCCCCATTCACCAGCTCACACCTCCCCCACCCCATTCACCAGCTCACAGCTCCCCCACCCCATTCACCAGCCCACACCCCCCCCACCCCATTCACCAGCCCACACCTCCCCATCCCATTCACCAGCTCACACCTCCCCCACCCCATTCACCAACCCACACCTCCTCCACCCCATTCACCAACCCACACCTCCCCATCCCATTCACCAGCTCACAGCTCCCCCACCCCATTCACCAGCCCACACCTCCCAACCCATTCAGCAGCCCACACCTCCCCCACCCCATTCACCAGCTCACACCTCCCCCACCCCATTCACCAGCTCACACCACCCCCACCCCGAGCACCAGCTCACACCTCCCCCACCCCATTCACCAGCCCACACCTCCCCCACCCCATTCACCAGCTCACACCTCCCCCACCCCATTCACCAGCTCACACCACCCCCACCCCGAGCACCAGCTCACACCTCCCCCACCCCATTCACCAGCCCACACCTCCCCCACCCCATTCACCAGCCCACATCCCCCACCCCATTCACCAGCCCACCCCCCCCACCCCATTCACCAGCCCACACCTCCCCCACCCCATTCACCAGCCCACACCTCCCCCACCCCGAGCACCAGCCCACACCCCCCCCCACCCCATTCACCAGCCCACACCTCCCCCACCCCCATTCACCAGCCCACACCTCCCCCACCCCATTCACCAGCCCACACCTCCTCCACCCCATTCACCAGCCCACACCTCCCCCACCCCGAGCACCAGCCCACACCTCCCCCACCCTATTCACCAGCTCACACCTCCCCCACCCCATTCACCAGCCCACACCTCCCCCACCCCATTCACCAGCCCACACCTCCCCCACCCCATTCACCAGCCCACACCTCCCCACCCCATTCACCAGCCCACACGTCCCCCACCCCCATTCAGCAGCTCACACCTCCCCCACCCCATTCACCAGCCCACACCCCCCACGCCATTCACCAGCCCACACCTCCCCCACCCCATTCACCAGCTCACACCTCCCCCACCCCATTCACCAGCCCACACCTCCCCCACCCCATTCACCAGCTCACACCTCCCCCACCCCATTCACCAGCTCACATTTCCCCCACCCCATTCACCAGCTCACACCTCCCCCTGCACCCCATTCACCCAGCTCACAGACCCCCACCCCCTTCACCAGCCCACACACCCCCACCCCATTCACCAGCTCACCCCTCCCCCACCCCATTCACCCGCTCACACCTCCCCCACCCCATTCACCAGCCCACACCTCCCCCACCCCATTCACCCGCTCACACCTCCCCCACCCCATTCACCAGCCCACACCCCCCACCCCATTCACCAGCTCACACCTCCCCCCACCCCATTCACCAGCCCACCCCCCCCACCCCATTCACCAGCTCACACCCCCCCACCACATTCACCAGCTCACACCCCCCCACCCCGAGCACCAGCTCACACCTCCCCCACCCCATTCACCAGCCCACCCCCCCACCCCATTCACCAGCTCACACCTCCCCCACCCCATTCACCAGCTCACACCTCCCCCCACCCCATTCACCAGCTCACACCTCCCCCCACCCCATTCACCAGCCCGCACCTCCCACACCCCATTCACCAGCTCGCACCTCCCCCACCCCGAGCACCAGCCCGCACCTCCCCCCACCTCATTCACCAGCTCACACCTCCCCCACGCCCATTCACCAGCTCACACCTCCCCCACCCCATTCACCAGCCCACACCTCCCCCCACCCCATTCACCAGCCCACACCTCCCCCACCCCATTCACCAGCCCACACCTCCCCCCACCCCATTCACCAGCTCACACCTCCCCCACCCCATTCACCAGCCCACAGCCCCCCCACCCCGAGCACCAGGTCACACCTCCCCCACCCCATTCACCAGCCCACACCTCCCCCCACCCCATTCACCAGCTCACACCTCCCCAACCCCATTCACCAGCCCACCCCTCCCCCACCCCATTCACCAGCTCACACCTCCCCCACCCCATTCACCAGCCCACACCTCTCCCACCCCATTCACCATCTCACACCTCCCCCACCCCATTCACCAGCCCACACCTCCTCCACCCCATTCACCAGCCCACACCTCCCCCCACCCCATTCACCAGCTCACAGCTCCCCCACCCGATTCACCAGCTCACACCTCCCCCACCCCCATTCACCAGCCCACACCTCCCCCCACCCCGAGCACCAGCCCACACCCCCCCCCCACCCCCATTCACCAGCCCACACCTCCCCCACCCCATTCACCAGCCTACACCTCCCCCACCCCATTCACCAGCCCACACCTCCCCCACCCCATTCACCAGCCCACACCTCCCCCACCCCGAGCACCAGCCCACACCTCCCCCACCCTATTCACCAGCTCACACCTCCCCCACCCCATTCACCAGCCCACACCTCCCCCACCCCATTCACCAGCCCACACCTCCCCCACCCCATTCACCAGCCCACACCTCCCCACCCCATTCACCAGCCCACACGTCCCCCACCCCATTCAGCAGCTCACACATCCCCCACCCCATTCACCAGCCCACACCCCCCACCCCATTCACCAGCCCACACCTCCCCCACCCCATTCACCAGCTCACACCTCCCCCACCCCATTCACCAGCCCACACCTCCCCCACACCCCATTCACCAGCTCACACCTCCCCCACCCCATTCACCAGCTCACATTTCCCCCACCCCATTCACCAGCTCACACCTCCCCCTGCACCCCATTCACCAGCTCACAGACCCCCACCCCCTTCACCAGCCCACACACCCCCACCCCATTCACCAGCTCACCCCTCCCCCCACCCCATTCACCCCGCTCACACCTCCCCCACCCCATTCACCAGCCCACACCTCCC
>NW_028226577.1:0-32258 GCF_052327205.1 Somniosus microcephalus
CACACTGCACCACTGACTCACACCCTACCACACTGCATCACCGACTCACACCCTACCACACTGCACCACCGACTCACACCCTACCACACTGCACCACCGACTCACCCTACCACACTGCACCACCGACTCACACCCTACCACACTGCACCACCGACTCACACCCTACCACACTGCACCACCGACTCACACCCTACCACACTGCACCACCGACTCACACCCTACCACACTGCACCACCGACACTCACCCTACCACACTGCACCATCTACTCACACCCTACCACACTGCACCACTGACTCACACCCTACCACACTGCATCACCGACTCACACCCTACCACACTGCACCACCGATTCACACCCTACCACACTGCACCACCGACTCACCCTACCACACTGCACCACCGACTCACACCCTACCACACTGCACCGTCAGCTCACACCCTACCATACTGCACCACCGACACTCACCCTACCACACTGCACCATCTACTCACACCCTACCACACTGCACCACTGACTCACACCCTACCACACTGCACCACCGACTCACACCCTACCACACTGCACCACCGACACTCACCCTACCACACTGCACCACCGACTCACACCCTACCACACTGCACCACTGACTCACACCCTACCACACTGCATCACCGACTCACACCCTACCACACTGCACCACGGACTCACACCCTACCACACTGCACCACCGACTCACCCTACCACACTGCACCACCGACTCACACCCTACCACACTGCACCACCGACTCACACCCTACCACACTGCACCACCGACTCACACCCTACCACACTGCACCATCGACTCACCCTACCACACTGCACCGCCAACTCACACCCTACCACACTGCACCACCGACTCACACCCTACCACACTGCACCACCGACTCACCCTACCACACTGCACCACCGACTCACACCCTACCACACTGCACCACCGACATTCACCCTACCACACTGCACCATCTACTCACACCCTACCACACTGCACCACCGACTCACCCTACCACACTGCACCACCGACTCACACCCTACCACACTGCACCATCTACTCACACCCTACCACACTGCACCACCGACTCACCCTACCACACTGCACCACCGACTCACACCCTACCACACTGCACCACCGACTCACACCCTACCACACTGCACCACCGACTCACACCCTACCGACTCACACCCTACCACACTGCACCACCGACTCACACCCTACCACACTGCACCACCGACTCACACCCTACCACACTGCACCACCGACTCACACCCTACCACACTGCACCACCGACACTCACCCTACCACACTGCACCATCTACTCACACCCTACCACACTGCACCACCGACTCACCCTACCACACTGCATCACCGACTCACACCCTACCACACTGCACCACCGACACTCACCCTACCACACTGCACCATCTACTCACACCTTACCACACTGCACCACCGACTCACACCCTACCACACTGCACCACCGACACTCACCCTACCACACTGCACCATCCACTCACACCCTACCACACTGCACCGCCGACTCACACCCTACAACACTGCACCACCGACTCACCCTACCACACTGCACCACCGACTCACACCCTACCACACTGCACCACCGACTCACACCCTACCACACTGCACCACCGACTCACACCCTACCACACTGCACCGCCGACTCACACCCTACCACACTGCACCACCGACTCACACCCTACCACACTGCACCATCGACTCACCCTACCACACTGCACCGCCGACTCACACCCTACCACACTGCACCACCGACTCACACCCTACCACACTGCACCACCGACTCACCCTACCACACTGCACCACCGACTCACACCCTACCACACTGCACCACCGACTCACACCCTACCACACTGCACCACCGACTCACACCCTACCACACTGCACCACCGACTCACACCCTACCACACTGCACCACCGACTCACACCCTACCACACTCCACCATCGACTCACCCTACCACACTGCACCACCGACTCACACCCTACCACACTGCACCACCGACTCACACCCTACCACACTGCATCACCGACTCACACCCTACCACACTGCACCACCGACTCACCCTACCACACTGCACCACCAACTCACACCCTACCACACTCCACCATCGACTCACCCTACCAAACTGCACCACCAACTCACACCCTACCACACTCCACCATCGACTCACCCTACCACACTGCACCACCGACTCACACCCTACCACACTGCACCATCGACTCACCCTGCTACACTGCATCACTGACTCACACCCTACCACACTCCACCATCGACTCACCCTACCACACTGCACCACCGACTCACACCCTACCACACTGCACCATCGACTCACCCTACCACACTGCACCACCGACTCACACCCTACCACACTCCACCATCGACTCACCCTACCACACTGCACCACCGACTCACACCCTACCACACTGCACCATCGACTCACACCCTACCACACTCCACCATCGACTCACCCTACCACACTGCACCACCGACTCACACCCTACCACACTGCACCACCGACTCACACCCTACCACACTGCACCACCGACTCACACCCTACCACACTGCACCACCGACACTCACGCTACCACACTGCACCACCGACTCACACCCTACCACACTGCACCACCGACTCACACCCTACCACACTGCACCACCGACTCACACCCTACCACACTGCACCACCGACTCACACCCTACCACACTGCACCACCGACTCACACCCTACCACACTGCACCACCGACTCACACCCTACCACACTGCACCACCGACTCACACCCTACCACACTCCACCACCGACTCACACCCTACCACACTCCACCATCGACTCACCCTACCACACTGCACCACCGACTCACACCCTACCACACTGCACCACCGACTCACACCCTACCACACTGCACCACCGACTCACACCCTACCACACTGCACCATCCACTCACACCCTACCACACTGCACCACCGACTCACACCCTACCACACTGCACCACCGACTCACACCCTACCACACTGCACCACCGACTCACACCCTACCACACTGCACCATCCACTCACACCCTACCACACTGCATCACCGACTCACACCCTACCACACTGCACCACCGACTCACACCCTATCACACTGCACCACCGACTCACACCCTACCACACTGCACCAACGACTCACACCCTACCACACTGCACCATCGACTCACACCCTACCACACTGCACCACCGACTCACACCCTACCACACTGCACCACCGACTCACACCCTACCACACTGCACCACCGACTCACACCCTATCACACTGCACCACCGACTCACACCCTACCACACTGCACCAACGACTCACACCCTACCACACTCCACCACCGACTCACACCCTACCACACTGCACCACCGACTCACACCCTATCACACTGCACCACCGACTCACACCCTACCACACTGCACCATCCACTCACACCCTACCACACTGCACCACCGACTCACACCCTACCACACTGCACCACCGACTCACACCCTATCACACTGCACCACCGACTCACACCCTATCACACTGCACCACCGACTCACACCCTACCACACTGCACCACCGACTCACACCCTACCACACTGCACCATCCACTCACACCCTACCACACTGCACCACCGACTCACACCCTACCACACTGCACCACCGACTCACACCCTACCACACTGCACCACCGACTCACACCCTACCACACTGCACCACCGACTCACACCCTACCACACTGCACCACCGACTCACACCCTACCACACTGCACCACCGACTCACACCCTACCACACTGCACCACCGACTCACACCCTACCACACTGCACCATCCACTCACCCTACCACACTGCACCACCGACTCACACCCTACCACACTCCACCATCGACTCACCCTACCACACTGCACCACCGACTCACACCCTACCACACTGCACCACCGACTCACACCCTACCACACTGCACCGTCAGCTCACACCCTACCACACTGCACCACCGACTCACACATTACCACACTGCACTATCCACTCACACCCTACCACACTGCACCACCGACTCACACCCTACCACACTGCACCACCGACTCACACCCTACCACACTGCACCACCGACTCACACCCTACCACACTCCACCATCGACTCACCCTACCACACTGCACCACCGACTCACACCCTACCACACTGCACCACCGACTCACACCCTACCACACTGCACCACCGACTCACACCCTACCACACTGCACCACCGACTCACACCCTACCACACTGCACCACCGACTCACACCCTACCACACTGCACCACCGACTCACCCTACCACACTGCACCACCGACACTCACCCTACCACACTGCACCACCGACACTCACCCTACCACACTGCACCACCGACTCACCCTACCACACTGCACCATCGACTCACACCCTACCACACTCCACCATCGACTCACACCCTACCACACTGCACCACCGACTCACACCCTACCACACTGCACCACCGACTCACACCCTACCACACTGCACCACCGACTCACACCCTACCACACTGCACTACCATTCTTCACACGCTACTATTTTGCAGTACCAAATATTCCTTTAAAAAGGAAACTTTATATTTTTGGATGAATTGTTGCACTGAGCTCAAATGATCAGTGTCCATCAAAGTATGTCAACAGCAAGAAAATGAACAAAAAGGGAATCAATGATTCTAGAGTGCCTTGTTTTAAATAAAGAGAATTATTTGAAAGCTAAAATCTCAATGAGGTTCAGACGAATATAAACCAGAGATACATAGCAACCGCTGTGCTGACAGTTTACGACATCATCTGAACACATTGAATAGTTTTGTCATTTGCTCACATCAGAACCACTTAATTAGATTACAGCCTTGTAACACACTCCTAGATGTTATGCTATGTACAAGCCACCAGAACTCAAATTACAGCCATACTCTCTCGCAGTGGTTATGTTATATGTAAACCATCAGAATTATAGTCTTGGGGTGCACTTACCAAATGTGCCATTGGGGGAGCCACATAATACATAGTTTTAATCCCATCTGGAGGTGGAAGAAGAGAGGTGTTTAAATCAGGCATGTTTTTGTGGCAGACTAACTGCAAGGGCACTCCCATGTCCTTGATGTGAGGGCGTTCACACTTGTGGTGTTCTGTAGCTTTATCAGGAAATTTCTCTGCACTTTGTTTGTATAAACAACATGGCCTGCTGCCAGCCCCGATACCGTACTTCTGTAGTCCATAGCCCAACCAGGCACCGCGTTGTGTTGGGCAGTCAGCTCCTCTTTTCCAAAATATACAGCTGTCCTCGCTCTCACTTTTGCTATTTAGGAGGTGGGCCACTCACTACTACGTGTATAACATTCCAAAGTAGAATATTTTTTAATTTAGAAATTCCACCTGCCCATTTTCCCCTCCCCTCCCCTCCCCAGTGGGGTACAAGTCCACTGGTGCCAATTGCTGTCTGGTACCTTGTCATTGTTTGTATCCGAGTCTGAACAGAGTGTCACAAGGATAATTCACTGGTGGGGAGGATCATAGCAAAGTCTGATCCCGTCCTTGTCGGATATCCACAAGCCTGCACTTCCAAGAATCACTACATCACCAACAGGAGCAAGAACCCTCCCTCATCCAGGGATGCCACAGCCAATTGCATTCCCCAATTGTTGCTGTGGCTGAAATCAGTGAATTCAACACAGATAGCGGGCAAGACGAGCATCTTGTTCCACATAGCTCAGGTACCCACAAGCTGCTCCCCCATCAAGGACTGTTGAAGTAGAATACTGGGCCTCAGTTTGTGTACAAAAGATTAACTGTTTACTTAAGTAAAGTTGACTGTAGGGATATTCTTGCTCAGATAGAAACCTTACCCAACATTGCAATCAGTATTACGCAGTAGCAGTTTTGAAAAGTAATCAAAACTCTGTTTCCCTGCCGCAAAAAAAAGTTTTTGCATTTCCCTTTGGAGGAGGAACTGATGACTGGATTATTGAAATCATTTGTCAAGGGCAGGCAGCGGAGTCTCACAGTTCTTTATTTAATTAATAATCTGGAGTAAGGAGTAGTGAGAAATTGGTGTGTGTATTGGTGGGCCCGGTTGGTTTTGCCATATACACTCCAGAAAAGAGAGTTAACAAAGTGAGCGTTGGTCTGATAGAATGAGTGTCTGGGGAATTAATAATGGAAAATAAGGAGATGGCAGTTGAATTGAACAGGTATTTTGCATCGGTCTTCACTATAGAGGATACAATTAACATCCCAGAAATAGCTGTAAATCAGGAAATGGAAGGGAGGGAGGAACTTAAGGAAATTATAATCACCAGGGAAGTGGTACTGAGCAAATTGTTGGAGTTGCGGGCTGACAAGTCCCCGGGTCCTGATGGACTTCATCCTAGGGTCTTAAAAGAAGTGACTAGCGAGATAGCTGATACGTTGTTTTAATTTTCCAAAATTCTAGATTCAGGGAAGTTTCCATTAGATCGGAAAATAGCGAATGTAACTCCTTTATTCAAAAAGGGAGACAAAGCAGGAAACTACAGCCCCGTTAGCTTAACATCTCAGATTCAGATTAGATTTATTTGCCATATGTAACAAGTACAATGGAATGCTTGTTCTGCGTAGGAATGCGTCAGCTATGATATACCTATCAATTCATCCAATGAAAAGCGACGAGTTAAGAAAGTAACTATAGGTTTTTATTGGCTAAATAACAGAGCCCACCCTCGTGGGTGATCGGATCCAACAAGGAGGAATACCAGCCAGTCGACCACCTTTATACCTGGGCAGGTAGGTGGAGCCATGGGCGGAGTCAGCAGTGGTCAGCCCAAGTATAACAGTGTGACAAGAGGCGACCTCATATAGTGATACAACAGTGTGAACAGTGATAACCATAGAGTAACGATATAACAGTGATAACTATAGTGTAACGATAGTGAACGATAAAAGTGGTTTACCACATTCACCCCTTGTTTAGATTTGAGTCCGGCGGGGTGAAGTGTACTACCAGTTCTGGTATGTCAGTCTGTCCGGAGGCCTTGTAAGCCTTTCTGATCGTCGCAGCGGCGGTGTTGCATTATCCGGTGTTAATGCTGGTGTCTGCATGGTCGGCGAAGGCTCGTGGGGTTCCGGCATGCCGTCTACCTGGGCTGGAATTGGGGGGGTGGTGGGGGGGGGTGAAGGTGGTGTCTCCGGAGTGCCCGAGGGTGCGAGGTCTCGTAAGGAGACTGTGTCCTCCCGCCCGTCTGGGTATGCCACATAGGCGTACTGGGGGTTGGCGTGCAGGAGGTCCACCCTCTCGACCAGGGGGTCCGTTTTATGGGCCCTCACGTGCTTTCGCAGCAAGACTGGCCCCGGAGAGGTCAGCCAGGTTGGTAGAGTGGTTCCCGTAGTCGACTTCCTGGGGGAAACAAACATTCGTTCATGGGGGGTGGCGTTAATGGCAGTGCAAAGTAGTGACCGGATGGAATGCAGCGCTGCCGGGAGGACTTCCTGCCAGCGGGAGGTTGGGAGGCCCTTAGACTTTAAGGCTAAGAGGACGGCCTTCCAGACAGTCGCGTTCTCTCTTTCCACCTGGCCGTTCCCTCAGGGGTTGTAGCTGGTGGTCCTGCTTGCGGCAATACCGCTCGCTAGTAGGAACTGACGGAGTTCCTCGCTCATGAAAGAGGGGCCCCGGTCACTATGTATATAGTTTGGGAACCCGAACAAGGCGAAGAGGTCGTTCAGGCATTTAATGACCGTGGTACTGGTCATGTCTGGGCAGGGGAAGGCAAAAGGGAAACGGGAGTACTCATCAACAATGTTGAGGAAGTACACATTACGGTCAGAGGACGGGAGGGGCCCCTTAAAGTCGATGCTCAGGCGCTCGAAGGGGCGGGTGGCCTTGATCAGGCTTGCTCTGTCCGGCCTAAAGAAGTGCGGTTTGCACTCGGCACAGGTCTGGCAGTTCCTGGTCATGGTCCTGACCTCCTCGATGGAGTAGGGCAGGTTGCGGGCCTTAATGAAGTGGTAAAGTCTGGTGACCCCGGGGTGGCAGAGGTCGTTGTGGAGGGCCTGAAGTCTATCACTTTGCGCGCCGGCGCATGTAATTCGTGACAGAGCATCAGGGGGTTCATTCAGCTTACCTGGCCGGTACAAGATATCATAATCATAGGTGGAGAGCTCGATTCTCCACCTCAAGATCTTGTCATTCTTGATTTTGCCCCTCAGCTTGTTATTAAACATAAAAGCGACCGAACGCTGGTCGGTGAGGAGGGTAAATCGTTTGCCTGCCAGGTAATGCCTCCAGCGTCGTACCGCCTCCACAATCGCCTGGGCCTCCTTCTCGACTGACGAGTGTCGGATCTCAGAGCCCTGTAGGGTCCTTGAGAAGAAGGCCACTGGTCTCCCCTCCTGGTTAAGGGTAGCGGCTAGGGCGAAGTCGGATGCATCGCTCTCCACTTGGAAGGGGATGGACTCATCCACTGCGTGCATTGTGGCCTTGGCAATGTCTCCCTTAATGAGGGAGAAGGCTGCGCACGCTTCCTCCGTAAGGGGGAAGGATGTGGACTTCATGAGGGGTCTGGCTTTGTTTGCATAATTGGGCACCCATTGGGCATAGTAGGCGAAGAGCCCCAGGGTTCTCTTCAGAGCCTTTGGACAGTGGGGGAGGGGTAGCTCCATGAGGGGACGCATTCTTTCGGGGTCGGGGCCGATGACTCCGTTCTCTACTACACAGCCGAGGATGGCAAGGCGCGAGGTGTTAAACACACATTTCTCCTTATTGTAGGTGAGGTTCAGCCGTTGGGCCGTACGGAGGAATCTCTCCAGATTAACGTCATGGTCCTGCCGGTCGCGGCCGCAGATGGTGACGTTATCTAGGTAGGGGAATGTGGCCTGCAGCCCGTTCTGGTCAACCATCCGGTCCATCTCCCTTTGGAAGACCGAAACCCCGTTGGTGACGCCGAAGGGAACCCTAAGGAAGTTGTAGAGGCGGCCATTCGCCTCGAAGGCGGTATACTGGTGGTCCTCAGGGCGGATAGGGAGTTGGTGGTAGGCCGACTTAAGGTCGATGGTAGAGAATACTCGGTATTGTGCGATCTGATTGACCATATCAGATATGCGGGGAAGGGGGTATGCGTCCAGCTGGGTGTACCTGTTTATGGTCTGGCTGTAGTCGATGACCAGGCGGTTTTTATTGCCGGTCTTAACGACCACGACCTGGGCACGCCAGGGGCTGGTGCTCCCTTCGATGATGCCCTCCTTCAGGAGACGCTGCACCTCAGAGCTAATGAAAGCTCTGTCCCCGGCGCTGTACCGCCTGCTCTTGGTAGCGACGGGTTTGCAGTCGGGGGTGAGGTTAGCGAACAGGGAAGGTGGCGGGACCTTGAGGGTGGATAGGCCGCAGGTGTTACGCGGTGGGCGGTTTAAAATCTGCTGGTTGTCGACTGTGAGTGGGGGGAGGGGTCCGCCGTATGCTAGCGTGACGCTTTGGAGGTGGGATTGGAAGTCTAGCCCTAGTAGGACGGCAGCGCATAGCTGGGGCAGGACGAGGAGTTTAAAATTTTTATACTCCGTACCCTTAACCGACAGGGTCACAACACAGTAGCCGCTGATGTCTGTGGCGTGGGACCTCGATGCCATCGAGATCCGGTTGCGCGTTGGCTGGACAGGGAGGGAGTAGTGGCTCACCGTGTCTGGGTGGATGAAACTCTCCATGCTTCCGCTGTCGAACAGGCAGGTCGTGGCGTGGCCGTTTACTTTGATGTCCATCATGGACTTGGACAGGTGATGCGGGCGGGCTTGGTCCAGTGTGACGGAAGCTCGTGTATAGCTGAGCGAGTTGCTGTAGTCTGCGGGTGAGGCGGTAGTCGGGTCTAGAGGCACGGTGGCGGTCGAGCGTGGTGGGTAAAATGGCGTCTCCCACGAGGTTGGACAAAATGGCGGAGAAGATGGCTGCCCCCGTAACTCACATGAGACACTGCTGGTGTCGGTTGCCTGGATCAAAGATGGCCGCCCCCATGACTCACATGTGGGGATGCTGGCCTCTGTTGCCTTGATGGAAGATGGCCGCCCCCACAGCTCGCATGAGGCACTGCTGGCCTCTGTTGATCCCCCTCTGCAGGCCTTTGCGAAGTGGCCTTTCGTCAAGCAGGTCGAGCAGGTCCCGTTTTTGGCAGGGCAGCGTGATCTCGGGTGTTTCGCCTGGCCGCAGAAGAAGCAGCCGGCGGCCCGATCGCGGGGGTCCGATGTCGGAGCCGGTAGCGGGGGTGGCGGTCTCGATCGGGTCCGGGACGCCGACGCTGAGGTAGGTCCCAGGGGGGTTGCTGCGGGGGGTATTGCGGTCGGGGTCGGTCCCATGTCCCAGGGTCGCGAGTTACAGTACCTTGAGTATGCCTCGAGGTCCCGATGGGCCACTTCTAGAGAGCGAGCGAGGGCTGCAGCTTTGTCCAGGTCGAGGTCCTTTGCTTCCAGTAGTCTTTGCCGTGAGTAGTCGGACCGCAGGCCTTTCACGAAGGCATCGCGGACATTGTCTTCAGTATTTTCTGCCGCCGTTACCGCTTTAAAGTCACAGTCTCTGCCGAGTGCTTGTAGCACCCGTAAAAATTCATCCACGGGCTCTCCTGGCTGTTGCGGGCGGGATCTTAGGAGGTGTCTGGCATACATGGAATTTACCGGGCTCTGGTACTGTCTCTTCAGCCGGTTGATGGCGTTCTCGTATGTTTTAAGGTCCCGGATGAGTGCGAATACTTTAGGGCTCACTTGGGCGGTCAGAACTCTTAGCTTGGATCTCTGAGGCACGCCGAATTCTCCCAGGTAGGACTCGAAACAGCTCAGCCAGTGTTCGAAGTCGAGGGCTGAGTTTGCAGCCTGTGGGTTTAGATCCAGGTACGGTGGTCTGAGGGCTCGCAGCCAAGCTGGCTGCTGTGGCTGTTGTAGCTCGGCGTCTGGCTGGTCGTTTTGCTGCTCGCTTTGCTGCTCAGGGAACGACATTTTAAAATTTAGCCAATAAAATTGATATACCTATCAATTCATCCAATGAAAAGCGACGAGTTAAGAAAGTAATTATAGGTTTTTATTGGCTAAATAACAGAGCCCACCCTCGTGGGTGATCGGATCCAACAAGGAGGAATACCAGCCAGTCGACCACCTTTATACCTGGGCAGGTAGGTGGAGCCATGGGTGGAGTCAGCAGTGGTCAGCCCAGGTATAACAGTGTGACAAGAGGCGACCTCATATAGTGATACAACAGTGTGACCAGTGATAACCATAGAGTAACGATATAACAGTGATAACTATAGTGTAACGATAGTGAACGATAAAAGTGGTTTACCACAAGCTATACATACAGCACCGCGTTCAGAGTCAATACAATGGCTTCCTGTGGCAGTGGGAGCACGATGTCCCTCAGCCGCTCCGTCTGTCTTAGGGAAAATGTTAGAAGCTATTATTAAAGATATTATAGCAGGGCACTTAGAAACGTTCAAAGTAATCAGGCAGAGTCAACATGGTTTTGTGCAAGAGAAATCATGTTTAACCAATTTATTGGAGTTCGTTGAGGAAGTAACATGTGCTGTGGATAAAGGGGAACTGGTGGATGTACTGTACTTCAATTTCCAGAAGGCATTTGATAAGGTGCCACATCAAAGGTTATTGTGGAAAATAAAAGCTCATGGTGTAGGGGGTAACACATTGGTATGGATAGAAGATTGGCTAGCTAACGGGAAACAGAGTAGGCACAAATGGGTCATTTTCTGGTTGGCAAGATGTAACGAGTGGTGTGCCACAGGGATCAGTGCTGGGGCCTCAACTTTTTACAATTTATATAAATGACTTGGATGAAGGGACTGAAGGTATGGTTGCTAAATTTGCTGATGACACCTAAGTAGGAAAGTAAATTGTGAAGAGGATATGAGGAGGCTACAAAGGGATGTAAATAGGTTAAGTGAGTGGGCAAAGATCTGGCAAATGGAGTATAATGTGGGAAAATGTGAAATTGTCCATTTTGGCAGGAA
This sequence comes from Somniosus microcephalus, assembly GCF_052327205.1. Lineage (NCBI taxonomy): Eukaryota > Metazoa > Chordata > Chondrichthyes > Squaliformes > Somniosidae > Somniosus > Somniosus microcephalus. Next base: position 12,046 of record NW_028226577.1, read on the forward strand.
GAATAAAAAAGCATATTATCTAAATGGTGAGAGATTGCAAAACTCAGATGCAGAGGGATCTGGGTGTCCTAGTGCATGAATCACAAAAGGTTACTGTGCAGGTACAGCAAGTAATTAGGAAAGCTAATAGAATGTTATTGTTTATTGCGAGGGGAATTGAATACAAAAGTAGGGAGGTTATGCTTCAGTTGTACAGGACATTGGTGAGACCACATCTGGAGCACTGTGTACAGTATTGGTCTCCTTATTTAAGGATGTAAATGCATTGGAAACAGTTCAGAGAAGGTTTACTAGACTAATACCTGGAATGGGCGGGTTGTCTTATGAGGAAAGGTTGGACAGGCTAGGCTTGTATCCGCTGGAGTTTAGAAGAGTAAGAGGTGACTTGATTGAAACATATAAGATCCTGAGGGGTCTGGACAGGGTGGATGTGGAGAGGATGTTTCCTCTTGTGGGAGAATCTAGAACTAGGGGTCACTAGGGTCACCCATTTAAGACAGAGGTGAGAATTTTTTTTCTCAGAGGGTCGTGAGTCTTTGGAACTCTCTTCCTCAGAAGGCGGTGGAAGCAGAGTCTTTGAATATTTTTAAGAAGTAGATTGATTCTTGATAAGCAAGGGGGTGAAAGGTTATCGGGGGTAGGCAGGAACATGGAGTAATCAGATCAGCCATGATCTTATTGAATGGCGGAGCAGGCTCGAGGGGCCTACTCCTAATTCGTATGCATGTGCGTATAGTGAGACCCACATAAAGGACTACGCTCCCCCGTCCCTGAAATTCTGGCACTTGCCCTCAAACAGCCATTCCCCTCAAGACGAGTCAACATTGCTTCTATCCACTAAAACTCTCACTTTCACAAGTGACTTGCATCCACCAGTAGATTTGCTGTTTCTCTTCAGCCAGTATTTTGAGTTTGCTAACATAAGAAATCTTGATATCTTGCTCACACCTCTGGTAGTCACTGAAAAGTGCACACACACACGCTTTTGTATTGAAATGCTCCCAGAGACCTCTGCTGGACAAAAGTTTTAAATACACATCATCCATGTTCCCAAAACAAACTGCTTCCTTCGCATCAACAGCAGAGAATGTTCCATACGAACATAGGCCAGGACCTTTAGGTCCATTTCCAGTTAACTAAAGATACACGAGTTATATTCTTCCCAGTCATAATCATATCAGTGGGTGAATGAAAACTTTAGGTGGCCAGCTCCCAAGTATTGGGTCTCCAGGGTGGAAATCCATGACCACCATCCCAGTCTTTACTTTGACTTACAAGCAAGTTTGTCATGTTAATGGGAACCTTCATACATTGAGCCAAAGAAACACTCATACTAGAGGGAGGCCATTAAACCCATCTTAGCTCATTCATCCATCCAATGGGAAAAAAGATGAAACGAAAGGTTTTCTTACCAAACCCTATCCACAAAGCCACTCCAAGTGTTGATCATTCTTTGGTGAAGTTCTTCCCAATACTACCCTTAAATTGACCGTTCACTAGTTTTAATCCTTGTCCTACCATCTTGGCAGTGTTCCAGATTATCTTACCGGGCCCATTTGTAGATCTCCATTAGGTTCCATCTCAATCATTTCAAGGCAGATGACCCCAGTCTTTCCTCAATTCTATCCTCTCATGTTCAGGATCATTACATCAGTTTGCAGAAAGAATATCTGACTCTACTTGTGCATTAGTGATTAAGTTGTAAACAGTTTTCACTAAAGGAAATTCTTGAACAGTTGAGATTCATCCCATTCCAGGTGGAACTACACAACACTAAAGGTTGAATTAAAATAGCTGCAGAAAACACCCTATGCATTCCAGACAGTCATGATGCAAATAGCTGGGTTATCAGAAAATACCGTCCCTCATGTCCAAGAACATGATCTGAATCGAGTCTGGACTAAAATGCCATTTTCTGTAACCTGTTCCACTGCTAATTCTCCTTCTCAGTGGCAGAGGTCACAGGAAGTGCTACCAAGTAATCGAGTGTGTAGCTGACCCCATTATCTATTAGCCAGTAGAAAATACCACTGCAATTTCTCCCATCTTGACCCAAATCAACAGCTGACTTTGTGACAACTTTTCTTACCCTTTTAAGACATCCAATCACCTGTTTGTAAAAAAGGTAACTCTGGTACCCAGCCATCCCGTGTACAACGAGACGTTCAATGACAAGAACTCCTGACAAAATTCTCAATTAGGACAAATTCACCAAACCAGAGCTGTTTCCAAATGTATTTAATAAAAAACCAAAATATAGTCATTTTCTGCAAAGTTACATTTTTCTATTTCAGATCATGTGCAGCACTGCACAAGGCGAGGATTAGAATTCATTTACAAACTTTAACACACCCTGTTCCACAGAATGTATTTCAATAATCAAAATTAGCTACCAATCACATATTGCACAGCATTCCATTTTAACCTTCACTCTTCAAAACACACAAAAAATGTTCAAAAGGCCTTCACAAAGTCAAACCCGTTTGGTGGATGTGAAGTTGGGACAGAAATTGAAACATTTCTGTCACTACAAACTTGCAGAGGAGGAACTAGTAAATAAGGGTATACAGCACGGTGGCATAGTGGTTAGCACTGTTGCCTCACAGCGCCAGAGACCCGGGTTCGAATCCAGCCTCGGGTGACTGTCTGTGTGGAGTTTGCACATTCTCCCCGTGTTTGCGTGGGTTTTCTCCGGGTGCTCCGGTTTCCTCCCACAGTCCAAAGATGTGCGGGTTAGGTTGATTGGCTATGATAAAGTGACCCTTAGTGTTAGGGGGATTAAATACGTGGGGTTACAGGGATAGAGTGGGATATGTAGGGGTTACGGGGATCGGGTGGGATATGTGTCGGTGCAGGCTCGATGGGCCGAAATGGCCTCTATCTGCACTGTGGGGTTTCTGTGATTCTGTGAAATAAACAATGTCAATATCCCTTGGGTTTATTTTCAAAGAACATGTAGCGTTAAACAACCACTTATCTTTCAGTCCCTGGATGACCTTTTGATTTTCTTCAGAGGGTGGTAGCTGAGATATTCTGGCTATTCCCAAGGACGTGCTAGCCCATAAACAACCAGAAAGGTTTGACCAGATAGACATTTTATTGATCAACTAACGTTTGGACATTATGAAGTATTATATCTAGCAAAGTTATTAAAGCATTAAAAGTGCATACTGGGTTCACAAATTCAGGAAACCTTTGGTAAATTATTTAGTCATTACAAAAAAGTGTAGAAACTGTGCTTATCAGAGCAATTGCCAGGAGATGTTATTCCCGTTTGGCAGGTGCTTCTAATCGTTTGGTAACAAAATATGTAGAAAACTAGAAAGCAATAAAGCAACGGCCATCTTTCAGGGATAGTCAGACGCTGGCTCAGCGAGAGTCCCAGCAGTCTCCTCACTCGTTGTACCAACTAGGTCCATCATCTGAGGGGTAGAAAAATCCACAATGATTCAGGGAAGAACAGTTACATTCACCAACTCCTCCAGCTCAAAGTTTTCAAAAAAATACATCGCCTTTCAGAAACTCTGCAAAACAACTCTCCACAAGATTAAAACATTCAAAATGTAAACAAACCTCAGAACAGTGCTCAATTCATGGGAAATTTGGAACAAAAAACTGGAAACTGGTTACATCGATGTCGAAATACTTCAAAAGACACTCTCCCCTTCTCAAAGGGCTGTGGTATTTGTGTGAACACAGTTGAGACCAAACTGTTCCCAGGTTCCAGAGACCCCTCTTGGAATAGAGATGGTTTGTAAAAGGGGTCGGATAAGCAGTGTCCCTCATCATAAAGCAACCTCCGGAGTTTGTCCAACTTTGGCAAGATAAATGCCACAGCGCCAGTTAATTGGCCAAGTCTGGCAATTATCAGAGGAGGCTCCCAATGAGGGCGTCTAAACTCCTCAGCTTTGTAAGCTTTAAAAGGCATTTTCATAGAATCTGTACATTGTGTTACCAACACAAGTTGTGTCGCACAAAATCTGATCACTGGATTAGTCCAGCTAGTCCTAATACCGAGAATAACGCATTGTATAAACATGGCTTGATGCCATGGGAAATTTACAATGTAATTTAAGACGGGATTGAAGTCGGACAGGTTTTTAAAATGCTGTGTGTAGGGTGTGGTAGCTGAGCGATTATGGTACTGACGCAGCGAGCTCCAATCCCACCACAGCAAGTTATGAAACTGAATTCACTAAATCTGGGCTGGCAGAAGAGTAACTGTGCAAGCTCCTGGATTGTTGGGAACACACTCCACTCCACGGCAACTAGGCAAGTGCAATAAATCCCACTTCACCCATGTGACACATCCCAGTGACAAAAAAAAGCACAGGTTATTTAAAAAGTGACGGGAAAGTCTGGGGTATAGCTTTGGCCCCAAGTACTCTCCTTTTAACTGGGAGACATTTCTGGAATATTTAAAATTGTGGGTATCCCCCAGCCTTTGCAATTACATCAACTTGGAGTGCAGAGCAGGTTTGTTGGGAACTATAGGAATTGTGACATGCACCAATTTGCATGGATATAGAAAAAGCCTCCCCAGCAAGGCCTCAGAGTGGGGCCTTGGGCATCTCATGTTTCTCCCAGTGTTTCCAACACAGCCATTCTGGGACCCCTCCCTCTAGGGGAAGCCAAAGGAGCTTGGTTCTAAACCAAAATGTCAGACTCCAATACATATATTCATTATTTTTCTATGAAAATGGGGAGTACGTGGAACAAAATTCACTTTCCCTGGATTTAAACTTGTTTCGCAGCCTAAACCATCACCAGATTATAGTAGACAAGAGCAAAACTGCAAAGCTCAGCAGGTTAAGCAGCACTTACCCAATAAAGCATCACTCTGCCACTGTGCTAATCCTGCTGGAATCACATGCATGGAATGTTACTGATGTGACACTATTGTGTAGGATTACAAACCTGAAGATTTTACCCGTAGTTATTCACCTCTTCCTGCAAAGACGCCCAACTTGACTGCAATCTCAAACTGCTAACTATTCACCCTCCTGGAGTTTTGCAGGCCTCCCAGAAGCAGTGGCTTGTAGGTTTACCAGACTGGTTCCTGGGGAGCAGGGATTGTCCTTTGAGGAGAGATTGAGTAGACTAGGCTTATATTCTCTAGAGTTTAGAAGAATGAGAGGTGATCTCATTGCAACATACAAGATTCTTACAGGGCTTGACAGGGTAGATGCAGGGAGGCGGTTTCCCCTGGCTGGGGAGTCTAGAACCAAGGGTCACAGTCTCAGGATAAGGGGTCAGCCATTTAGGACTGAGATGAGGAGAAATTTCTTCACAGAGGGTGGTGAATCTTTGGAATTCTCTGCCCCAGAGGGCAGTGGAGGCTCAGTCGTTGAGTATATTAAGACAGAGATCGATAGATTTTTGGATATTAGGGGAATCAAGGGATATGCCAATTTTTAAAAAATTCGTTCATGGGATGTGGGCGTCGCAGGCAAGGCCAGCATTTATTGCCCATCCCTAATTGTCCTCGAGAAGGTGGTGGTGAACCGCATTCTTAAGCCATTGCAGTCCGTGTGGTGTGTAACGGTTTTGTTACAACCGAGTGTGTCGCTAGGCCATTTCAGAGGGCAGTTAAGAGTCAACCACATTGCTGTGGGTCTGGAGTCACATATTAGGCCAGACCAGGTAAGGACGGCAGATTTCCTTTCCTAAAGGACATTAGTGAACCAGATGGGTTTTTACAATAATCCGATAGTTTCACCACCACCATTACTGACACTAGCTTTTTATTTCAGATTGATTTAATTAACTGAATTTAAATTGAACTCCAGTCTCCGGATCATTAGTCCAGGCCTCTGGATTACTAACCCAGTAACATAACCACTGTGCTACTGTTCCCAATAGTGCAGGAAAGTGGAGTTGAAGTAGATGATCAGCCATGATCTTATTGAGTGGCAGAGCAGGCGCGAGGGGCCGACTTCTGCTCCCATTTCTTATGTTTAAAGAATTCCACTGCCACATTTTCTTGCTGAAAGCATCACCATGTTTACAGCTCCATGCAGCACACTGGATTCATTATGGAATCCACATGCACTTGATCAATTTCTTTGGTTAGATTTGATTACCATGATCCTGTTTATTATATGGCATTGATTCCTCCTGCTCCAAAACTAGTCTTTTCTGAAGCATCCTTTCACTGCCAAGAACCAGCTTTAACTCTTACACATTCAGCACAAATCAGAAATGGAATTACAATTCCACTAGTCCAAGCACACATCTTAAATGTTCAATTTCAGAGAAGTTTTAGTAGTTTTCATTCTCCCAAAGTATAAAGCTATTGCACCCATTGTCCATAAGGAGAAACACAATCCATCACTCTCAATGAAACTTGGGGCAGTGCCCCCATCAATGAGAAACAGAGGAAGGATGTTTGGCAGAATTAAGGTCCTCAACTGAAAGCTCAGAGGATCAGTTACAAGCCCCTGCATATTGCAAAAGCAGATAATTCAATTACTGTAAACTTTACCAGTGTCCCACCTTGTAATAAAGGTTCTCTGGTGACATCCAAGACCTAGAGAGAATAGTTACATGAAATTATTTCTAGATGGCAAACACTCCACCCACAGTTCTCCCATGCACCATTTCCTGATCGTGATGGTGGCCAAATGTTCAGCTCCTTAAGCCATCGACTTGTAAATGTGCCACAGCAGTGCAGTTAGTCCATCTAATTTAGTGTTGATTGGAAACAGGACTTTGCATTGAACAATGCTGAGCAATACTACACTTGAAATGTATAGCACCAATATACAGCAGGAACACCCTATAATATATGCAATACAAACATTAAAAGGCCAGATATTGGTTAATATGTGCTGCTAACCATTAATGAATGCACATTGTCTCTTGTAAGCTACTTGGTAATCAGTCCTAAAGTACATGGTGTGTTTATGCCACAATTTGGAAAGTCAAACACTGGGGGAGGACTAAGGTTAGCACATAGTCAGACAGTTGTTATTATAAAAGTTTAATTATATTCTATACAAAAATGTATAGAAGAGGAGCTAAGAAACTTAGCTAACCTCATAACCACTTCCTGCCCAAAACATTTTCATTTCCTTACGGCTCCAGGCAGTCACAGCACAGGTGAGGAGAGTACAAGGCACCAGGTAGAGTAAGGCAGGCTGTGCCATCTTCGTCAGGATCAGAACAAGAAAAGTCAGAACCATGCCAACTGCATACGCTATAAAATGAAACACCAAAATTAAACATTGCTTCCCACTTCAGTATTTCACCATTAAAATATTCAAAAATAAAGAGTAGTTTGCCAGCCTCGGCTCAGTGGGTAGCACTGTCGCCTCCGAGTCAGAAGGTCGTGGGTTCAAGTCCCACGCCAGAGTCTTCAGCACAAAAATCTAGGGTGACACTCCAGTGCGGTGCCGAGGGAGCGCCGCACTGTCGGAGGGGCGGGGGCGCCGCACTGTCGGAGGGGCGGGGGCGAGGGAGCGCCGCACTGTCGGAGGGGCGGGGGCGCCGCACTGTCGGAGGGGCGGGGGCGCCGCACTGTCGGAGGGGCGGGGGCGCCGCACTGTCGGAGGGGCGGGGGCGAGGGAGCGCCGCACTGTCGGAGGTACCGTCATTCGGATGAGACGTTAAGCTTAACCCTATCTGCTCTCTCAGGTAGATGTAAAAGATCCCAAAGAGCAGGGGAGATCTCCCCGATGCATTGGCCAATATTTATCCTCAATCAACACCTAAAAACAGAAGGTCTGGTCATTACATTGCTGTTTGTGGAACTTGCTGTGCACAAATTAGCTGCCATGTTTCCTACATTACAAGTGACTATCAAATTGGCTATAAAGCACTTTGGGACATCCAATGGCCGTGAAAAGCACTGTATAAATGCAAGTCTTTCTTTCCTTTAAGTGAACTTTAGAGCCATCTATATAACCATTTTTTTTTATAAAAGCCAGAAGGTTGAGTGGGATCCACCCACAGGACCCGAGCACACAATCCAGCAGCTACCCCAGCACGGACTGCGCGGTCGAGTGCTGTCCTTCAGACAAACAACGGCCCTCTACAGCTGGTTGATGTTAAATAACCCAGGTCACCGTTTGAAAAGCTGTTGGTGCCCATCCTTCCTCCCTCAACCAACACCACTGGTCATTAACCTCATGACACTGTGGGATCTTGCTGTGTGCCAAGCAATGGCCACATTTATGTAGACAAGTCATTGCATTTTCAATGTAATTAGCTGCATGTGAAGAATCAAGCCAAGTAATATTTTGCCCCTGCACCATTACTCCAGGATCAATCTTCGACCTCCTCTTCACCTATATGTTGCCTCTTAGCAACATCATCCAGACACGGGCTCATGTTCCATGTATGCTGGCGACAGCCCAAGGACGACAATTCAGAAATCCCACTCCTTTCATCATAGACAATCATTCAAAGATGGAGATTTTTTTCCTTTCTAAATTGTTGAAATCTGTACACCAAGAATGAACACATTGTGCAGGAAAAATATTCCAGATCAATACATTTACCTTCCTATTCCCACCCCCCAAAGATGGCCTTGGTTATCTTGGAAGTGACAACAGCACTCAACTCAATTGGTAGCATGGGGTGCTCGAGTGAGTGTTGCTGGTTAGAACTCGAGCCCAGGACACTTGCAGCAACTGAAGGCATTGGAGGTTCCAGTCTTTGGATGAGAAGTTCGACAGAAGCTGGTGCTACAGATAAAGATTCCACAGCACAACATCCCACCTAGCCCTTCTCCCTCACCCATTATCAAAGGCAGATCAGCTTGTCATTCTTCACATTGCAGTTTGAAATGCAGTAACATTTGGCAACAGCCATTTTGTGCACAGCAAGATTCCACAAGTTACTTCATTGTATGTGAAGCTAAGATTGTATATGACCATGTTTTTCTCTTTCTTGGATCCAACTCCCCAAGATTCAAATTAACTTAATTTCTTAAAGGACGAAGGACATCTCACCATATACATTTCAGACAAGATTTTGGAATATTACTTCACTGCCTCTTGCTATTTTCATGAGCAGGGGTAGTTTGCCCAATAACCATGGATTTAATCAAAAAGATTTCCTCATTAACCCTCAATTAGTTTTGCAAATACTTCACCTATAGTGCACAAAATAAAATAGATGTTCGAGGCATTTGTCTGCACATCAAATCTTCGACAATAAGCAACCAACAATCCTGCGAGAGAATAAAGCATCAAAACTTCAGTAAAAGTTAAAAGGTCATGTATAATAATCAATTCACAATACAACATTCACAGCTCAAACTAACTTTTTTGTAGTTAAAATCCCATAATTTCCCCTTTTACATTTTGCTCTACGAAGTCAGCACAGTAAACCGCCGAAGTCACAACATTTGATATTGAAGCATTTCAATTTAACCCGCATTAGACACATCTAACCCGTGTAACACTGTCTCCATCTCAATCCATACCAATCACCTGGAGCCTACACGCCAGGCTTCCTTGCTGCACGCCAAACCTCCAACTCATTCAAAACTTTGCAGCACGTCCGATCTGTACAATCACACATCCCAGTATGGATTCTCTCTCTGCACAATCACATCACAGAATGCATTTCCTGTGCCTATAACTTTATGTTAATCGTTTCCCATTTGATGGCTACTCTTTCAGCCAGTTGCTACCTGATCTGAACCCTCTCCAATCCCTGCATCCTGCTACGCACTCTCCCTGCCTTCAAGAGCTTCCTAAAATCATTGAATATGTTTCAGTTCCCCCATTTCTTCTTTCTTCTGCTCAATTTCCATATTCCCCCCCCTACCGTTTAAAGTACAGATGTTTTTTCTTCATTGCAGGCACTATACAAATGAACCTTGTTGCAAATCTTGAGGGTTACATGTTAAAGTTAATCACAACTGAGGCAGTTAAATTCACTGCATACTGGGAATTCAATTTCCAAAAATGGCCATTCGTCTATTTTCTGTAGTTCAAGTATTGATACTGGCTGAAGTGCGATGAATAGATCTCAATTTACAGGCAGCATTTCAAACCAGGCAACGCCATGTAGCAACTTTCCAAAATGGGGTGAGCAGAAACCGGTCACACGGAGCTGGGTGGGGCAAAGACATTGGATGAGAAATATCACACTGGGCTGGTCCCAATCGATGAAGTGTGCCTCTAGCAGATATCTAAAAGCCAGCCTGTCCAACCAGCACGGGAGAAACATTATTCTGCCTTTGTAATGCTAGCAACGGTTGAGAAAAAAAAATCTTATGGATTTCTTTTTTTTTTTTTTAAAGTCTGTTTGGGTTTTTTGGGTAATCCATGTAGTTAATGGGTCTATTTCTCCCACATAACTGACCCCTGAAACAGCTTTGCAATAGTCACCTTGAACCCTGTGCAGCAACAGATGGAAATGAACTAAAAATTGAAATATTGCCACCCAAAAGTTCCCATGCTACAATGTCTGGATAATATGCAATGGTCGGTCACAGGTTTACAATATCCCCAGTTGTCACTATCCCCAATTGTCACTAAGTCATTCAAGGATGCAGAGATGTAGAAATATTTTTACTCACCTGGCACAATAATGTCCCCAAATCCCAGCAGAGAAAATGGCATTCCACACAAGGTGGCGACAGAGGTCACCAATCTCGGCACTCTGATAACCACGGGCAACTACAGGAAACACAACCGTGGTCAGTGGGCTCATTTACTGCAGCAGGTGAAGTGTTAACTTCCTCAATAATCCTGCTTTTGCTAAACTACTTTTAAAAGAGTAAAGAACTCACCATTAGTTATACTCAGACATTGTGTAATCTGTGCACACGTACCAACAGGGAAGCTGCATGCCACACATGCCCCAACAATGGTTTATATAATGAATACAGGCATTCAATTCACAGCCAACTTCAGAGCTGACCTGATTGCCACGTCAGTTTAGCCAGGACACATGACATGGGACTGATCACATAACAATACCACACTCGCTGGTCACCTCATCACCAGAAGGGGCTGTCACAGCAAGAATAGTTGGTGCGGCCAGAGGCAACTACTGAAAGATTTAAAAATCTCAACCTTCCTCTTTGGAGAAAGGGAGAATACGTTAAATGCAGAGAAAAGCAAGGCCTCTGGTACAGAGCAGGTCATCAGGTCAGAGGACTGCAGCCGATCACACGGATACAGTGTAATGTAGAAAGTCCAGCAACATTTCCCCAACATGCCAAGTTGTTCAAACACTGCAGGAATGAAAGTTGGCAAGCAGCAAGCAACTTCTACAAAGTTTCTTCATGGAGCAATCTTGCTGTTTGGGATTATACAGAAAGGTCATTAATTCTGGGCTAACTATATTTTGGTTGAAAAGATTGATAATTTTATAGATCCAGAAACAAAGACCTGCCCACCTAGCATCAGTAATACAAGCTGGACTCCTGGGTCGCAACTTCTTGTAACAAGTTACTACTACAGGACCACATTCATTTTATTAACTAGGTAAAGCATAGGTAAAGCATATTTAGCCGGTCACGGAGTGTAAAGCTTTACAAGGAGGTCTCCGTATCCATATCCAAAGCAGACCTCAACTCTCCCATGTTCAGTCTTCCCTCTTCCATAAAATGGCATCACAAACTGCTGCTGAATCAGACGAAGCATTTCAGACCAGACACCTTTACACATGGAGATGGCAGATACTTACCCTTCAGTTCGAAGATGGGTGTCTGAAGTGGGTGGGGATAACCATTGCCCTCGCAGCACCACTGTTATAACATGGAGTTTAAAAGTACTCTCCCCAGAAACACAAGTACCAGAGGGGAGAGAATGCTTCATACAAGTGGAGAAACACCATTGAGTATCTCAGACTCACTCAGATAATCCAACTCACAGGCCCATCCCCAGCTACCCGGCATTCATTCTCTACAGCTGAAATGAGTGGGTTTCCCTCCACCACACTCCGCGATGCCCATTCCTTCACTGACTGTTAAAGTACTGTACTAGCCGAGCCCAAAAGATTTAAAAAAGATACCATCTGATCTGTGCCATTGCTCAGGGGCACACAGCACTGCCATGTTTAGCTGCTAAACAGGAATCGGACTTTAAAAAAGTTTGAGAGTACAACAACAATGGATCGAAAGCATTTCTTTCTCTTCTCTGTCCTCTGAAACAGAGACTCAAGATATTACACACAGTCAAACAGGCATTTCCTGTTTACAGCCTGTACTTCACAGTAGTTAGGAGGTATGATCTGGGAAGGACTACAGATAAGAGTTAAAAAAAATACAAGCAATTAATTAGCCCCAACATAGCAATTCAAACTTTGATGGATACAAATACAGTTCTTACTTTTTCATTGTGAGCCAGTGGATGAACAGCAAGTTCCATTAGGTTGTTTCCAGTATTCTAGAATCAAACCCAATATTTAGTACTCGAGGGAATCTGTAAACCCAGCATTTCTGCAGTTTGTTAGTAACCCATGGCTTAAGTATTAGTTTCTATTTCACCTTTTCACCAGTACCAGATCCAGATCCAGCAGCTACCTCAACCATAATACTCTCGTGGTTCTGAAAGGAAACAAGTAATTTCATTTAAACAGCATCAAGCAATGTTTATTTACCAGAGCACACAGGCAGGCAACCTACTGCCAGCCCTGACATCACTAACCAACCTGTAAAAACATCCCTTCACCCCAGACAGAGCAACTGGCATTTGCACGATGCCAGTCTTCCCCATTCAGGATCACCTGGTGCCCAACCTGTGCAGTCCTCTGGCTCCCTGCATTGGGTAGCATGATGCCAAGTCACAAGGCTGCTTGCAGCTAAATCTCTACACACAATTATGAATTATCAGAAAACAGCATTCTTAAATTTACAATTGGATCATATACATTAAAAAAGAATCTTTTCAATTTAACAGAATAGGCACTGCAATTCCCTCAGTAACCTGCTGAGGTTCAGCCACTAGCAGATGCACAGAAACTAGCCCAGAATAATTGGCTTACGATTCTTCTTTTATTCTATCGACTAAACACAATCGTCACTTCAATTTGTGTGATCAAATAAAATACCAATAAATCTAGAGAGAAATTAAGTTAATTATTCAAGCACAGATTCTTTGCTGGGACTGTGATTTGCAATTTTAGTTATGACTAAAAAGTGTGAAGTAATGCATTTGGTCGGAAGAATGAGACAATATAAACTAAATGGTACAATTTTAAAGAGAGTGCAGGAACAGAAGTCTGGGGGTGTATGTACACAATTATTTGAAGGAGGCAGGACAAGTTGAGAAGGCCGTTAAAAAATCCATACAGGATCCTTGGCTTTACTAATAGAGGCAGAGTACAAAAGCAAGGAAGTTATGCTGAACCTTTATAAATCCCTGGTTTGGCCCCAGCTGGAGTATTGTGTCCAATTCTGGGCACCACACTTTAGGAAGGATGTCAAGGCCTTGGAGAGGATGGAGAACAGATTTGCTAGAATGGTACCAGGGATGTAGGTCTTCAGTTATGTGGAGAGACTGGCGAAGCTGGGATTGTTCTCCTTAGAGCAGAGAAGGTCAAGGAGTGATTTGCTAGGTGTTCAAAATCATGAATAGTTTTGACAGCAAGGAGAAACGGTTTCCAGTGGCAAATGGGTCAGTAACCAGTGGACACAGATTTAAGGTGATTGGCAAAAGAATCAGAAGCAACATGAGGAAAAACATTTTTATGGAGCGAGTTGTTGTGATCTGGAATGCACTGCCTGAAAGGGCGGTGGAAGCAGATTCAATAGTAACTTTCAAAAACAAATTGGATAAATACTTGATGGGAAAAACCTCCCAAACCCACGACCTCTACCACCTAGAAGGACAAGAGTAGCAGGCGCATGGGAACACCACCACCTCCAAGTTCCCCTACAACTCACACACCATCCTGACTTGGAAATATATCGTCCGTTGCTTCATTGTCACTGGGTCAAAATCCTGGAACTCCCTCCCCAACAGCACTGTGGGAGTACCTTCACCACACGGTCTGCAGCAGCTCACCACCACCATCTCAACGGCAATTAGGGATGGGCAATAAATGCTGGCCTTGCCAGCGACGCCCACATCCCAGGAACGAATAATAAAATATATAGGGCTATGGGGAAAGAGCAGGGGAGTGGGACTGATTGGATAGTTCTACCAGAGACCCCAATGGCCTCCTTCTGTGCTGTAACATTCTATGAATATGTCCCCTTTAAAAAAGTGAAGTGAAACACTTTGCACTGAACTTCTAGGGCTGTAATAGGTTATCAGAAGAAGTCTAAATATAAATTATTATTTTTTGCCTGACCTCTACTTCTGATGTTAGAACCTATTACAGCCCTAGAAGTTCAGTGCAAAGTGCTTCACTTCCTTTTTTAAAGGTTTCATACGTTCAACATTCAGTGATCCAACAAATGGAAGAGTCAAATTTCATACACAACAGAAACAGCAATGAGAGATACATGGGATTTCATGGCAGAAAGCTAGCGAAACAAACTCACCCGTGTGAAAAATGGTGTTATGAAAACAAAAAACACATCATAGACGAGGAGGAGGACCAGCAGAATGACACAGGACTGTAAAAGAAGGGAAGAGGTTTGACATGCAAATACTTTAAGCTTCCATTTTGTGCCCAGAATCAAAGGCAGCCTGAAGTTTGAGAATATCCTGCGGAAAAGTTTTGTTTTTAAATGTCTATAGCTTAAGACCATCATCAAACAGGGGCATTCAGGGCACAGATTCCCCACTGAATCTCCTTTCCCTGCCCCATGATAATCCCCTCTTGGTTTGGAGCCAAATCAGTTATACACAGTGAACAGAAACAGTCCCAGAACAGAACCCTATGGGACAATACAACAACTTGCAACCACTCTATAAACTGCCCTCAACTCCAAACTCCATCAAAAACATAAGAAATAGGAGTCGTCGGCCATTTGGCCCCTCGAGCCTGCTCCGCCATTTAATAAGATCATGGCTGATCTTTGACTGCCACTCCACTTTCATCCCTTCTAACTAGTTTTTAAATCCAATTTTCTACCTTCCCACTAATTCCCCTTAACCAATAGGCTCCTGTGTGGTACCTTATCAAAGGCTTTCTGAAAGTCCATGTACTCCACATCCACTGCATTTCCCCCCATCCACCTCATTGGTCTCCTCCTCCTCCAAGAACTCTTACTAGGCTTGTTGAGCACAATCTTCCATTCCAGAATTAGTGCCTGCTTCTAATTATTTTCTTCATCTAGATATTTAGTAACGTCAGTGGTTTCCCATAGTTCACCAATTTTTTGGGGAAATTGTGGAAACTGAAGACTTAAAAGCTACTTTTTGCTGTGCATGAATGTACATTCAAAATGGTCTCATCACATACTGGGCACGTTTTACAGAGCACCCCATTTATTCCAAATTACACAACAAAAACACACACACCTGTGCTAATATGCACAGGGGATCATTCATTCCATGACAACACAGTGTACCTTAAAATGAGGCATTTTCAGGGTCTTCATGAAGTTAAGGCAAAAGGCAACTCCTAGACAGTCATGCAGAATCCAAACCCATCTAAAATACAAGTCAGTAAACTTAGTGATGGGTCAATGTTCAACAAGCGCACGCTCTCACACGGTAGCATGCTGAAAGTTAAAGAAATAATCAGATGTCTTGTACCATACATTAGCGACATCTGCGGTAAATGGCCCTGACAAGCACTGCAAGTTTACACTGCTGCTTTTCCAAGGGAAACAGCAAGTGACAATTATTAATGTTTTCAGATGCATAATGACATGGAATTTACAGCACAGACACAGGCCATTCAGCCCAGCAGGTCATTGCCGTGTTTATGCTCCACACGAGCCTCCTCCCATCCCTCTTCATCTCACTCCATCAACATATCCTCCTATTCTTTTCTCCCCCATGTGTTTATCTAGCTTCCTCTTAAATGTATCTGTGCTATTTGCCTCAGCTACTCCCTGTGGTAGCGAGTTCCACATCCTCACCACTCTCTGGGTAAAGAAGTTTCTCCTGAATTCCCCATTGGATTTATTTGTGACTATCTTATATTTATAACCCCTAGTTCTGGTCTCGCTTGCAAGTGGAAACATCATCTCTACATCTACCTTATCAAACCCTTTCAATCTTAACGACCTCTATTAGGTCATCACTCAGTCTTCTTTCTAGAGAAAAGAGCCCCAGCCTGTTCAGTCTTTCCTGATGGGTATAACCTCAGTTCTGGTTAAAAAAAAAAAGTGCACTTTCTCCAGTCCATCTGTATCCTTTTTATAACATGGAGACCAGAACTGTTTACAGTACTCCAAGTGTGGTTTAACCAAATTCTATACAAGTTTAACATAACTTCTCAGCTTCTGAATTTTAACCCTCTAGAAATGAACCCCAGTGCTTCAGGTAAAGGGATATAAAGTGGTTCTTCTCCTTGAATAACCAGTGGGAAAGAGGAGGAAAAACATTTCATCACCACCCTTAGGCATCTTTAAGTTCTCATTCTTAAAACTTTAGCAAGCATGTAATGAAAGACTGGAATCCAGTTGATCAGGTTGACGGGCCCCAAATGATTAACAGAATAATCAAGAAATCAAACGGTGACAACCCTCACTGTCAAGGGGAGCAGCAGCTTGTGTCATGAACGGTGGAGGACCATTAAACAACTAACAGGAGGCGGCTCCATGAAAATCCCCATCCTCAATGATGGTGGAGCCCAGCACGTGAGTGCAAAAGACAAGGCTGAAACATCTGCAACCATCTTCAGCCAGAAGTGCAGAGTGGATGATCCATATCGGTCTCCTCCCGAGGTCCCCACCATCACAGAAGCCAGTCTTCAGCCACATAATATCAAGAAACGGCTGAGCGCACTGGATACAGCAAAGGCTGTGGGCCCTGACAACATCCCGGCTATGGTGAAGACTTGTGCTCCAGAACTAGCCACGCCTCTAGCCAAGTTGTTCCAGTACAGCTACAACACTGGCATCTATCGACAATGTGGAAAACTGCCCAGGTTATGTCCTGTCCACAAAAAGCAGGTCAAATCCAATCCGGCCAATTACCGCCCCATCAGTCTACTCTCAATCATCAGCAAAGTGATGGAAGGTGTCATCAACAGTGCTACAAGCAGCACTTACTCACCAATAACCTGCTCACTGATGCCCAGTTTAGGTTCTGCCAGGACCACTCGGCTCTAGACCTCGTTACAGCCTTGGTCCAAACATGGACAAAGGAGCTGAATTCCAGAGGTGAGGTGAGAGTGACTGCCCTTGACATCAAGGCAGCATTTGACTGAGTGTGGTATCTAGGAGCCCTAGTAAAACTGAAGTCAATGGGAATCGGCAGGAAAACTCTCCACTGGCTGGAGTCATAACTAGCACAAAAGGAAGGTGGTTGTGGTGGTTGAAGGTCAATCAAATGTAAAAAGTTGACCATTACACTGCACGGTACTGTGAGCATTGCTCATCTGTACGAAGTTCCAGTCAGCAGCAATGCCGAGAGCAAACACCCAGTTAACCCCTTACTTGCACTTTATTACACATTGTTGTTAAATCAGTGATTCGGGATGACGGAGAGGCAATTTCTATGGTGCTGTACGGTCACACCATAGAAGCGGCTGACTAAACAGTTTAATTCCCCAGTGCGCCGCTCAAACTGGCAATATGGTTAGAGGGAACGAACAGAACTCAGGATTACTACCCATCACCAGGCAAACTGGGAAATCTAAATGACTTAGCAGCTGCATTGGATCCCTGTATCTGCATGATCTACAAGCAGATTTCAACTCCATTTGGGGACTGGCACTCTGTGGATCTTGCCCCTAATTTAGAGTGTGCCGGACCATGGCCATTAGCTTTTTTCCCCTCCCAAAAGCAAGCAATCCACATTCTATACCGTACTTTGGCATTCATTCGGTGCTCAGCATAACACACCGAGTTGTCAGAGATCGCCGTCTCGATACCCACCTGTCCGCATTCCGAAACACCACCCACACGGCAGCCACTGCCACACAGGATAGACCCAGAAGCACCAAGCGAACTTCAATTCTTCTGTTACGACATGGGAACCTGAAATAAGGTGAAAACTTAACATTTGTGGATATCTGCACAGAATCAAGACATTTACAAACTTAACTCCAGCTGCGTAGAGGTTTTTTCAAATACAAAGGAACGTTTTTTTGTTTTGTTGGAGGTGCGCGTAACAGACGGCTCCTCTGAACCTGCACACCATTTACTGACTACTAAAAAGAGGCCATTCTGCCTAAAATATGGTACAAAAATAAAGACCCACTTTCTATTTATTTTTAGGCCAACCACTGCTGATTGCCTAAATTGGGCAGCAGGCAACATCTGCCAAAGCCAGTGTAATCCGCCACCAGCAGCAGCCAGGTCCACTCGCTCTCCAAATTTGCATCATCCCTCGCCTCTGTTCATCCAGTAGAACAAGTCAATATCCTCCCACTCCATAGCATCGAGCAGAGCGCACACACTTGGCACAATGTTTGCTTGATGCACCAACAGTCTCAATGGCAACAGTCTAGTGTTAGCACACATGTCCCAAAAGACGGTCGGGTGCTAACCTGACAGTTGTACTTAAACCACATTTTGCACTGATGTAAATGTAATTGTTCTGGATTTTCACAAGGCCTTCGATAATAGACTGATGAACAAGGTCAGAGAATGCGGAGTCAGGGGACAAGTAGCAGAATGGATTGCTAGCTGGCTTCAGGACAGAAAGCAGAGAGTGGGAGTAAAGGGTCGCTATTCACAGTGGCAGAAGGTGGGTAGTGATGTTCCACAAGGATCAGTGCTGGGACCACTGCTGTTCACAATTTAGACTTTGGAATCAAAAACAATTTCTAAACTTGCAGGTGACACCAAATTGGGGTGGGGGGGGAGAAAGAGGAGCGAGTCAAACCTGAGGAGGACAGCAATAAATTACAGGAGGACATTAATAAACTTGCAGAATGGGCATATAATTAGCAAATGATGTTCTGCACAGATAAATGGGAGGTATTACATTTTGGTAGGAAGAATAGGGAGGTCACTTATCACTTGGAGGGTGCGAGTCTAGGTGGGGTAGAGGAACAAAGGGATCTCAGAGTACAAATACACAAATCACTAAAAGTTGCGACACAGGTTAGCAAGGCCGTAAAAAAAGCAAACCAGCACTAGGGTTTATTTCTAGAGGTATAGAATTGAAAAGTAGTGAAGTTATGCTAAACCTGTAGTGAACCTTGGTTAGACCACACTTGGAGTACTGCGTACAGTTCTGGTCGCCATATTATAAAAAGGATACAGAGGCACTGGAGACGGTGCAGAAAAGATTTACAAGGATGACCAGAAATGCGAGGGTATACATATCAGGAAAGGATGAACAGGCTGGGGCTCTTTTCTCTTGAAAAAAGGCGGAGGGGTGACCTAATAGAGGTCTTTAAAATTATGAAAGGTTTTGATCGAGTGGATACAGAGAGAATGTTTCCACTTGTGGGGAAGAGCAAAACTAGAGGCCATCAATATAAGATAGTCACCAAGAAATCCAATAGGGAATTCAGAAGAAACTTCTTTACCCAGAGAGTGGTGAGAATGTGGAACTCGCTACCACAGGGAGTGGTTGAGGCAAATAGTATCGATGCATTTAAGGGGAGGCTAGACAAGCACATGAGGGAGAAGGGAATAGAGGGTTACGCTGATAGATTTAGATGAGGAAAGATGGGAGGAGGCTCGAGTGAAGCATAAACACCGGCATGGACTGGTTGGGCCGAATGGCCTGTTTCTGTGCCGTATATCCTGTGCAATACTAAGGAATGTTTCTACCAATGTGGCATTAGGGAGAACCCAGACTCAAGTATAGGACAACGAAACTAGATAAGCTAAAGCAAAATTAGAAAGGATAACAAGTCAGAGCTTACTTGCACTTGCAGTATGGGATTCTTTTCACTAATGTAGCCAAACAATTATAGAGACTAATTGCTGCAGCAAACTGAAGATGCCGATTACCAGGTACACTAGGGGGCAAACAGAAGTTGCAGTAAGTTCCACATACAAGTGACATTCTGTATTTTGTGTTGGCATTTTTAAACAGAGTGAATTTTGTGCTCAAAGCAACTGCGATGGTGGAACTGACAAAGACTTTCTCTACCTTTCCCCCAGTCTGGTTGGTGCACAGAGCACCGAAACATCACTGGGCCAGAGAGAGAAGAGGTGACAACCCTCCGAAACATCACTGGGCCAGAGAGAGGCGACAACCCTCCGAAACATCACTGGGCCA
>NW_028226578.1:10000-12500 GCF_052327205.1 Somniosus microcephalus
TGTGTGTGTGAGAGAGAATGTGTGTGAGTGAGAGAGAGAGAATGTGTGTATGTGAGAGAGAGAATGTGTGTGTGTGAGAGAGAGAATGTGTGTGTGAGAGAGAATGTGTGTGTGTGTGAGAGAGAGAATGTGTGTGTGTGAGAGAGAATGTGTGTGTGTGTGAGAGAGAGAATGTGTGTGTGTGAGAGAGAATGTGTGTGAGTGAGAGAGAGAGAATGTGTGTATGTGAGAGAGAGAATGTGTGTGTGAGAGAGAGAATGTGTGTGTGAGAGAGTGTGTGTGAGAGAGAATGTGTGTGTGTGAGAGAGAGAATGTGTGTGTGTGTGAGAGAGAATGTGTGTGTGTGTGAGAGAGAATGTGTGTGTGTGAGAGAGAGAATGTGTGTGTGTGTGAGAGAGAATGTGTGTGTGTGAGAGAGAGAGAATGTGTGTGTGTGAGAGAGAGAATGTGTGTGTGTGAGAGAGAGAATGTGTGTGTGTGAGAGAGAGAATGTGTGTGTGTGAGAGAGAGAATGTGTGTGTGTGAGAGAGAGAATGACTCTATATGGCACGAAGGGCTCTATTATAAACTTCTTCAGTGTGGAATAGGGGGCAAAGTCTATGACCTTATTAAATCAATGTATCTGAAAAACAAATGCGGGGTCAAAATTGGAGACAAACGCACCGATTTCTTCACCCAGAGAAGAGGCGTCCGGCAGGGCTGCAATTTGAGCCCGACCCTGTTCAACATATACATAAATGAACTAGCAGACATGCTGGAGCAAAGCGAGTCACCAGGTCTCCGTCTCCTGGATGGAGAAGTGAAGTCCCTGTTCTATGCGGACGACCTGGTTCTGCTGTCTCCCACAGAACAGGGATTACAGCAACAACTAGACCTACTCGACAAATACTGCCAAAATTGGGCTCTAACAGTAAATCTAAAGAAAACCAACATCATGATTTTTCAGAAAAGACCCAGATGTCAGGAAAACAAATACCAGTTCACCCTCAGTGATACCACTATAGGACACACTATGAGCTACACCTACCTTGGTCTAACTATTACAGCATCAGGGAGCTTCAGCATAGCAGTGAATGCACTAAAAGAAAAAGCCCGAAGAGCCCTATATGCAATAAAAAGAAAATTCTACAACATCCAAATCCCAATCAAAATCTGGCTCAAAATTTTTGACAGCATAATCCTGCCCATTGCACTGTACGGTAGTGAAGTATGGGGCCCGCTAAATCACCAAAGCTACACTAAATGGGAAAAACACACAATAGAAGCCCTACATGCAGAATTCTGCCGAAGCATCCTTCGCACCCAAAGAAAAACGCCAACAAATGCATGCAGAGCCGAACTAGGCAGATACCCACTGATAATAAACATCCAAAAACGAGCACTAAACTTCCTAAATCACCTCAAATCTAGCTCCCCAGACACCCTTCATTTCAAAGCCTTTCAGACCCAAGAGCTAAACCCAGAAAAGAGTCCCCTGAGTCAGCTGCTACTGAAACTAAGTACTCAGCCGGACCCTGACAAGCCCCAGACCAACACAGCCGTCCAAACACCAATCCGAGTGAACCAAATCATTAAACAATGCAAAGAAACCTACCTGGAACATTGGAACAAAATAACCGAAAACCAAAGCAGATTAGAATGTTACCGGGCCCTAAAAAGAGAATATAAACTGGCAGACTAGCTCACGACCATCAGAGACACAAAACAGAGACAGACCCTCAACAGGTACAGACTAAGCGACCACCAACTGGAAATTGAAAAAGGCAGATACAAGAAATCCTGGCAGCCTAGAGAGAATAGAATATGCGATCAATTTCTGGCTGGCGAGGTTGAAACAGAAATGCATTTCCTCCTAAAATGCGAAAAATTCAACACATCAAGAAACATATTATTCAACAAGCTAAGCCAAACAACCCCAGATTTCAAGGAATTGGATGATCTGTCAAAATTGAGATTAGTCCTAGGAGAAGGAGACAGACCATACCTTGGGGCTAAATATGTAACAACATGTCACAACCTGAGGACTGTTTAAAAGTAAGACCGTTTAAAATTAATATTGAACGTACCAAATGAAGTAGAAAGACTGTTTAAAATTAATATTGTTTAAAAGTAATATTGTATATACCCAACAAATGTCAAATCGATTGACACCTACAGAATGTTGGAAAACTGTACCTTTTTGCTATGTAAGCTTTGGCAATATGGTTCCCTGTAAACTTTCATGCCAATAAAGCATTTGAACTGAACTGAACTGAACTGAACTGAATGTGTGTGTGTGAGAGAGAATGTGTGTGTGTGTGAGAGAGAGAATGTGTGTGTGTGAGAGAGAATGTGTGTGTGTGAGAGAGAATGTGTGTGTGTGTGAGAGAGAGAATGTGTGTGTGAGAGAGAGAGAATGTGTGTGTGTGAGAGAGAGAATGTGTGTGTGAGAGAGAGAGAATGTGTGTGTGAGAGAGAGAATGTGTGTGTGTGAGAGAGAGAATGTGTGTGTGTGAGAGAG
>NW_028226578.1:17500-20000 GCF_052327205.1 Somniosus microcephalus
AAGGAAAGGTGATAATATGTGGGGACCTAAATGCAAGGACCGGTTGTGAACCTGACTTCATAGACCCACAGGGAAACAACCATGTGTTTGGCCAGACCCCTTTAGATGTCACACCAGCCATCGCAAATCGGAACAACCTTGATCGTGAAATAAACAAAAGCGGTAGGGAGGTAGTGCAACTCTGCCGAGCCTTAGGCCTGTACATAGTTAATGGTAGGTTCAGAGGGGACTCCCAAGGGAGACTCACATACTCCTCAACTCTTGGGTCTAGTGTGGTGGACTATACAATCACTGACCTGGACCCCTGCGATATCAACGCATTCACTGTCAGGCAACAATCCCCCCTCTCAGACCATAACCAAATAAATGTGTACCTTAAACTTTCTGCCCAAACTACAGACACAAAAAAGGAACACAGTAAGCTACATAAAATAAACCAGACATACAGATGGGCCCCAGACAGTGGAGATAAATTCATCACAGCACTAAATTCACCTGATCTCACAAGTAAAATTTCAAAATTTAAAGAAAATCTATATGAGATCACCAGAGATGGTGTAAACACGGCCATAGAGGATATAAATATGATCTTCCATGAGGCAGCTGTAAAAGCCGACCTCGTGAAACAGAAGAGGAAGCATCACAAAAGACAAAATAAAAATATGAAATGGTTTGACCACGAATGCAAAAATGCCAGAAAAGACCTGAGAAAAATATCAAACCAAAAGCATCGGCAACCAAACAATCCGGACCTACGTACTAGATACAATGAAACCCTCAAAAGATATAAACACACCATTAGGAACAAAACACAAAACTATACCCACAAAATACTCGAAGAAATAGAAAACTCCACCAATCCAAAACAATTCTGGGAAATGTGGAATAACCTGAGTACAACACAATTGCAAGCATTACCAATCCAAGATGGCGACATCTGGAGAACACATTTTGAAAACCTCTACAAAGACATCCCAAAAAACAAAACAAACCCAAGTCAACATCAGGTCACAGAAAAACTCCACACATTAGAAGCAACAATTAAAGACAACCAAAACCCTCTAGACTCCCCAATCACATGGAAAGAACTGGCCACAAAAACAAAATCTCTCCACCTAAAGAAAGCCTGTGGCCCAGACAACATCAAAAATGAAATGCTAAAGTTCAGCAATATGGAGATGCAGAGTGCGATACTCAAACTATTCAACATCATATTACGCTCAGGCTGTTTTCCCGATATCTGGTGCCAAGGACTAATCTCCCCCATATATAAAAGTGGAAACAAATCAGACCCAAATAACTACCGCGGCATCTGTGTCAACAGTTGTCTAGGGAAGTTATTCTGCAGTATTCTAAATAGTAGATTACTTGATTTTCTTAACAAACATAATATCCTCAGAAAAAACCAAATAGGCTTTCTTCCAAAACACCGCACCGCCGACCATATCTATACCCTTCACACCCTCATTGAAAAACATAAACACCAAACAAAAAATGGGAAAATATTCGCCTGTTTCATCGACTTCAAGAAAGCCTTTGACTCTATATGGCACGAAGGGCTCTATTATAAACTTCTTCAGTGTGGAATAGGGGGCAAAGTCTATGACCTTATTAAATCAATGTATCTGAAAAACAAATGCGGGGTCAAAATTGGAGACAAACGCACCGATTTCTTCACCCAGAGAAGAGGCGTCCGGCAGGGCTGCAATTTGAGCCCGACCCTGTTCAACATATACATAAATGAATTAGCAGACATGCTGGAGCAAAGCGAGTCACCAGGTCTCCGTCTCCTGGATGGAGAAGTGAAGTCCCTGTTCTATGCGGACGACCTGGTTCTGCTGTCTCCCACAGAACAGGGATTACAGCAACAACTAGACCTACTCGACAAATACTGCCAAAATTGGGCTCTAACAGTAAATCTAAAGAAAACCAACATCATGATTTTTCAGAAAAGACCCAGATGCCAGGAAAACAAATACCAGTTTACCCTCAGTGATACCACTATAGGACACACTATGAGCTACACCTACCTTGGTCTAACTATTACAGCATCAGGGAGCTTCAGCATAGCAGTGAATGCACTAAAAGAAAAAGCCCGAAGAGCCCTATATGCAATAAAAAGAAAATTCTACAACATCCAAATCCCAATCAAAATCTGGCTCAAAATTTTTGACAGCATAATCCTGCCCATTGCACTGTACGGTAGTGAAGTATGGGGCCCGCTAAATCACCAAAGCTACACTAAATGGGAAAAACACACAATAGAAGCCCTACATGCAGAATTCTGCCGAAGCATCCTTCGCACCCAAAGAAAAACGCCAACAAATGCATGCAGAGCCGAACTAGGCAGATACCCACTGATAATAAACATCCAAAAACGAGCACTAAACTTCCTAAATCACCTCAAATCTAGCTCCCCAGACACCCTTCATTTCAAAGCCTTTCAGACCCAAGAGCTAAACCCAGAAAAGAGTCCCCTGAGTCAGCTGCTACTGAAACT
>NW_028226578.1:25000-27500 GCF_052327205.1 Somniosus microcephalus
AGAATGTGTGTGTGTGAGAGAGAGAATGTGTGTGTGTGAGAGAGAATGTGTGTGTGTGTGAGAGAGAGAATGTGTGTGTGTGAGAGAGAATGTGTGTGTGTGAGAGAGAGAATGTGTGTGTGTGAGAGAGAATGTGTGTGAGTGAGAGAGAGAGAATGTGTGTATGTGAGAGAGAGAATGTGTGTGTGTGAGAGAAAGAATGTGTGTGTGTGAGAGAGAATGTGTGTGTGTGTGAGAGAGAGAATGTGTGTGTGTGAGAGAGAATGTGTGTGTGTGTGTGAGAGAGAGAATGTGTGTGTGTGAGAGAGAATGTTTGTGAGTGAGAGAGAGAGAATGTGTGTATGTGAGAGAGAGAATGTGTGTGTGAGAGAGAGAATGTGTGTGTGTGAGAGAGAGAATGTGTGTGTGTGAGAGAGAGAATGTGTGTGAGAGAGAGAGAGAATGTGTGTGTGAGAGAATGTGTGTGTGTGAGAGAGAATGTGTGTGTGTGAGAGAGAGAATGTGTGTGTGTGTGAGAGAGAATGTGTGTGTGTGAGAGAGAGAATGTGTGTGTGTGAGAGAGAATGTGTGTGTGTGAGAGAGAGAATGTGTGTGTGTGAGAGAGAGAATGTGTGTGTGTGTGAGAGAGAATGTGTGTGTGTGAGAGAGAGAGAATGTGTGTGTGTGAGAGAGAGAATGTGTGTGTGTGAGAGAGAGAATGTGTGTGTGTGAGAGAGAGAATGTGTGTGTGTGAGAGAGAGAATGTGTGTGTGTGAGAGAGAATGTGTGTGTGTGTGAGAGAGAGAATGTGTGTGTGTGAGAGAGAATGTGTGTGTGTGAGAGAGAATGTGTGTGTGTGTGAGAGAGAGAATGTGTGTGTGAGAGAGAGAGAATGTGTGTGTGTGAGAGAGAGAATGTGTGTGTGAGAGAGAGAGAATGTGTGTGTGAGAGAGAGAATGTGTGTGTGTGAGAGAGAGAATGTGTGTGTGTGAGAGAGAGCTTGTGTGTGTGAGAGAGAGAGAATGTGTGTGTGTGAGAGAGAGAGAATGTGTGTGTGTGAGAGAGAGAATGTGTGTGTGAGAGAGAATGTGTGTGTGTGAGAGAGAATGTGTGTGTGTGAGAGAGAGAATGTGTGTGTGTGAGAGAGAGCTTGTGTGTGTGAGAGGGAGAGAATGTGTGTGTGTGAGAGAGAGAGAATGTGTGTGTGTGAGAGAGAGAATGTGTGTGTGAGAGAGAATGTGTGTGTGTGAGAGACATGCTGGAGCAAAGCGAGTCACCAGGTCTCCGTCTCCTGGATGGAGAAGTGAAGTCCCTGTTCTATGCGGACGACCTGGTTCTGCTGTCTCCCACAGAACAGGGATTACAGCAACAACTAGACCTACTCGACAAATACTGCCAAAATTGGGCTCTAACAGTAAATCTAAAGAAAACCAACATCATGATTTTTCAGAAAAGACCCAGATGTCAGGAAAACAAATACCAGTTTACCCTCAGTGATACCACTATAGGACACACTATGAGCTACACCTACCTTGGTCTAACTATTACAGCATCAGGGAGCTTCAGCATAGCAGTGAATGCACTAAAAGAAAAAGCCCGAAGAGCCCTATATGCAATAAAAAGAAAATTCTACAACATCCAAATCCCAATCAAAATCTGGCTCAAAATTTTTGACAGCATAATCCTGCCCATTGCACTGTACGGTAGTGAAGTATGGGGCCCGCTAAATCACCAAAGCTACACTAAATGGGAAAAACACACAATAGAAGCCCTACATGCAGAATTCTGCCGAAGCATCCTTCGCACCCAAAGAAAAACGCCAACAAATGCATGCAGAGCCGAACTAGGCAGATACCCACTGATAATAAACATCCAAAAACGAGCACTAAACTTCCTAAATCACCTCAAATCTAGCTCCCCAGACACCCTTCATTTCAAAGCCTTTCAGACCCAAGAGCTAAACCCAGAAAAGAGTCCCCTGAGTCAGCTGCTACTGAAACTAAGTACTCAGCCGGACCCTGACAAGCCCCAGACCAACACAGCCGCCCAAACACCAATCCGAGTGAACCAAATCATTGAACAATGCAAAGAAACCTACCTGGAACATTGGAACAAAATAACCGAAAACCAAAGCAGATTAGAATGTTACCGGGCCCTAAAAAGAGAATATAAACTGGCAGACTAGCTCACGACCATCAGAGACACAAAACAGAGACAGACCCTCAACAGGTACAGACTAAGCGACCACCAACTGGAAATTGAAAAAGGCAGATACAAGAAATCCTGGCAGCCTAGAGAGAATAGAATATGCGATCAATTTCTGGCTGGCGAGGTTGAAACAGAAATGCATTTCCTCCTAAAATGCGAAAAATTCAACACATCAAGAAACATATTATTCAACAAGCTAAGCCAAACAACCCCAGATTTCAAGGAATTGGATGATCTGTCAAAATTGAGATTAGTCCTAGGAGAAGGAGACAGACCATACCTTGGGGCTAAATATGTAACAACATGTCACAAC